>NC_089583.1:16754806-16971402 GCF_019320115.1 Miscanthus floridulus
AGTTGACGCATTCGAGCTCGGGTCATTGGACCTTGCATGATGGTTGGAGGATCAGCATGTACAACCAAAGGAGTGATGTCCTCATCACATGTGTCGTGGACAACTATACACATTTGTGTGCTCCGAGAACATCATTCGCTCCAACCGAGTCTCGTTACGATTGGCAAGATCACCCTCGTAAAATTCTTCCTGTAGACTCTTATTGTTGTATATGGCACCATCATGGTATATCTGGTGAGACATGTGTGACATATATATCATCTACTTTGGGATTGTTCTCTTGTATTATCTCATTATAGGCGCCGTTGTCGTCCTCCTCAGATTGTCTGTGTCGTACATGCATTTGGTCATCGTTACAAACGTGAATGGAACAAGCCACAAGGGTTCATACATAGATCCATATAGACTCTAGATCTAGATGTGCTGATGTTAACGGCATGAGTGGAGCTTCTCGTCGTGCAAGCGCTGCCGCAGGCCACCGATACCAGCGGCACATGCGAGGCAGATTGCTGAAAAACGATGGTTTCCAGCAGGTGGGACTAGAAGGAGATTGCCGAAGCCTTCGCCCAAACAGGTGCCTTGGGCTAAGGCATGTCGGGTGGAAACTGGGTCTACACCAACTTAAGGTTTCATAAATGCATTCAACTATTTCTATGTATAGAGTTTGTGTTCCCCTTTTATAGGGTTTTGCTTACTAAGGCTACTCTTTACAATTATGTCCCTTGATGGTTACAATACATCCTCAGAATATTTCTACACTAACATAAACTGTTAAGGGTAATTTGGGTGCCTTCTTCTTTGACCACCTTTTCTTGATGGGCCACAACCGTGAATCCTTCTGCGGCCCATGGCCCAGCACCACCGCCCTTCAGGAAGTTCCTCGACCCTTGGAGCCTTCATTTGGGGTGGACTTCGAGCGTACTTGCGTGCCGGCTCTCCATAGCCTTCGCAGGTGCCGCTAGGGCCTTCGCTGCCGTCGACCTCCGGGCGCCTTCACTCTGGCTACTAGAGCCTCCGCCTTGGACCTCCTCCGGGCTCCTTTGTTGTGGCCTCTGGTCCTCCACCCTGATTGGCCAATTAGGCAGAGGCTGTCGTCCTCTTTCCCTACACATCATCCACAAAACTTGTTAACCGTTATCTCTCATCACTGCTCCAGTTCCTGACCTCCATGACTCACAACCATGTCCCAACAGTTTCCCCCTTGAGGGCTTGGTCTGATGCTGGCGGGCCTTGCCCTTAAACATAGTTCTCAGGTCTGAGGCGTGGAGACTCCTACGCATGCGGCATGCGGAGGCCTTCCCCCCTTTTTTCAGTCCCTAGGTTCTGAGGTGTGGAGGCTCTTGTGCATGCGGCGCATGGAGGCTTCTCCCCCCTTTCCCCACTGGGATGCCTGAATCAAACTATTGCGCCGCTGACGTGTTGCTATTTGCTTTGCCACGAGGGCTATGGAACTGGCGCGCTTTGAACAGATGTGACCATTGGTCCCAGAATTCAAAGCATCGTAGTAGGGGCTATATAAGGGGTGGTAGGTGAAGGCCTCCCCTATCCCTTTCCTAGCCATCGCTTTTGCTACTATGGCCCCCTGCGCTGCTGCTTTTGCCTAGGTGTTTTTTGCCTTCGCTCCTCTGCTAGGTTACTTCTAAGTTTTTTAGAAGTGGCTATGCCTGTCAGCCCTCCTCCACGCTGAACTTCCTTCTTTGGGCCATATCGATGCCTTCTTAGTGTTAGGTCTAGTGGGTGGTCCACATGGTTTGAGGAGTGCATGATTGCTAGCGTAGAGGCGTTAGGGCTTGAAGAGGACTTTTCTAGAGTTGAGGCCTCTATCATAGACCTAATCACCACTGAAGAGGCAAGAGACATGGCTGGTACTCCAAGACATGGGATTTTGGGCCTTTGCTCATGACCAAAGACATGATCAAGGATTTGTGGAAGCTAGGCTGCTTCGAGGATGCTAAGGTGAAGCCTCCGAAGGGGGAGACAATTCCTATGCCGAAGGCTGCTGATGCCATTGTTTTTAGGGATTTCTTCCTTTGCGGCCTTCACTTTCTGGCGGCGCGCTTCCTTCATCAAGTGTTGGAGGCATTTGAGGTATAGCTTCATCATCTAACACCTAATGGGATAGTTACCCTGAGCAAGTTTTGCTAGGCATGCTTTGTCTTATGGCGCGAAGCCTAACATTGGTACTTTCTATGAGTACTATGAGCTCCAGTGCTAGCCCAAGCGAGTCGGCAAAGATCAGCTGGTGGCATAGTATGGGAGCTGTGCTTTTATGCTGCGAAGGTCCTAGAGGGGCAAAAAGTTGGAGATCTCCTTCACCCAGAAGAACAAGTGGTCGAAGGATTGGACGTAATATTGGTTCTATGTGAGGACCGGAGGCATGACATCTACTGGCTCAAATGGGAAGAAGAACACCCGCTACCCTCTGGCCTCCATAATGACCCCAATGAGGCCTTTGACCTAGGGAATCCTAGGTCTAGGGACTGAAGAAGGTCGCGAAGCGTGCGACAGGGCCTTTGGTCTGGCCTATCGGTACTCCGAAGGTCCTAACTTGGTCGAGGAGATGGTGGCGGCTAACTGCTAGCCCCTCAGAAGGAACCGGCCTGCTATGACCATAGAGATGGTTAGCCTGCCTGTGTTTGGCGAAAGTCTCAGGGTCCCTTTCCCATGCTTTGGCTTTGAGAAAAAGGAGGGCTGTGCTGCAGAGAAGCTGGTGAAGTCCATGGAGGTGAGGGTGCGTGAGATACTAGGCAAGATGTCTGATAGAGAGTATCTGGCACGCCAGGCCATCGCTGGTATGATGCCCCAGCTTAATAGAGTCTTTGAAGAATTTGAGATCCACCACGAGGAACATGAAGTTCCTGCAAAGGTCTTCAAGTCCATAGAGGACAATGTGAGGAAGACCGGCGGCAAGAATACAATTGCTGTGGCAAAAGCGATGAAGAGGAAAGGGGATACTATGTCCAAGGTCACTACCAAGAGGCGAAATACCAGGGCCGCTTCTGCCGCCACCTCTGCCGATGCATCAGCGGCTTCCTCCACTAATGATGGTGAGGAGGTTGCTGAGAACATTGGCGGAGGCTCTAGTTCCACTGTTGCCTCCTTGGATCTTGGCGGCAACGATTTGGCGGATACCGTGCACTAGGGTACGCGTGGTGCCCTTGCTATTGAGCCCTCTGTCGTGGCACCTATGCCTAGCATTTTGCGTGATGAAACCTCCGGCTCTAAGGGCGATGGCGCTGGTGATGGCCATGCTTCTCTGCCCAAAGAGGGGGAGACCGCTAGTACTGGCCTTTGCCGACCTACGGCTAGTCTCGATGAGGTGTCCAAGGACGAGGCAGAGGCAAGCTCTCTAGTTGCTTCGCCTTAGGGCGTAGGGTTTGAGGCCACTAGACACCATGCCAAGGGTGCTCGATGCTCAGGCAACTACCCGAGTCCTTTGCATGTTGGTAGGTCACTTTCTAGCTTTGCTTTTCCTTTAGTAGCTAAGCTTTCTTATTTCATGGGGACTTGTTTCCTATTTTTCTAGGGGGCTTGACGAAGGCCCTTGGAAGGACTGATGAGAACCCTGATGACCCTTTGGGCGTGGACCTCGCCCAGATTGGCTTGGGAGCCCCTCCGAAGCCTCCGCTTGGTGGTTTGACTCCTCGTCCATCCGACGCTGGCTTGGATGGTGGCGAAGGTTACTTTTTGTTTCTTGTTTTTTTTGTTTCTGCATTATTTTTATATTTGGTCTTTGTTGATTTTGTTCGCTATTCTAGGTGCCTCCAACAGCACAATAAGTGGGTGGACGGATGTCCTTGACGCTGTTTATAAGGATATAGGAGGTTGTTCTTCCTATATCCCTTATTGCATTACTTTTTGTCTTACATTTCTTACACTTAAATTTGCTGCTAGGCTGCCTTCGCCACCATCTGAGGAATGTGGATTACATCAAGTTGCTTCGAATGAACTTGGAGCAGCAATGTGTGGTATGTTTCTTTTTTCAATTTCTCTGCTTGTACAACTTCATCATCTAACGCCCAATGGGATAGTTACCCTGAGCAAGTTTTGCTGGGCGTGCTTTGTCTTTTGGTGCGGAGCCTAACGTTGGTACTTTCTGTGAGTACTACGAGCTCCAGTGCTTGCTCATGCGAGTCGGCGAAGATCAGCTGGTGGTGCAGTATGGGAGCTACGCTTTTATGCCACGAAGGGCCTAGAGGGGCAAAAAGTTGGAGATCTCCTTCACCCAGAAGAACAAGTGGTCGAAGGATTGGATGCAATATTGGTTCTATGTGAGGACTAGAGGCATGACATCTACTGGCTCAGACAGGAAGAAGAACACCCGCTACCCGCTAGCCTTCATAATGACCCCAATGAGGCCTTTGACCAAGGGAATCCTAGGTCTGGGGACTAACAAAGGTCGTGAAGCATGCGACAGGGCCTTTGGTCTGGCCTACTAGTACTCCGAAGGTCGAGACTTGGTCGAGGAGATGGTGGCGGCTAACTGCTGGCCTCTCAGGAGGAATAGGCCCGCTATGACCATAGAGATGGTTAGCCTGTCTATGTTTGGTGAAGGTATCGGGGTCCCTTTCCCATGCTTCGGCTTTGAGAAGAAGGAGGGTTGTGCTGCAGAGAAGCTAGTGAAGTCTATGGAGGTGAGGGCATGTGAGATACTGGGCGAGATGTCTGATAGAGAGTATCTAGCGTGTCAGGCCATCGCTGGTACGATGCCCCAGCTTAATAGAGGCTTTGAAGAATTCGAGATCCACCATGAGGAACATGAAGTTCCTACGAAGGTGTACAAGTCCATAGAGGACAAGACGAGGAAGACCAGCGCAAAGAATACAACTGCTGTGGTGAAGGCGATGAAGAGGAAAGGGGCTACTGCGTCCAAGGTCACTACCAAGAGGCAAAAGACTAGGGCCGCTTTTGCCACAGCTTCTACCGATGCGTCCGTGGCTACCTCCGCTAATGATGGTGAGGAAGTTGCCGAGAATATTGGTGGAGGCTCTAGCTCTGCAGTTGCTTCCTTGGATCTTGGCGGCAACGATTTGGTGGATACCATGCTCTAGGGTACGTGTGGTGCCCTTGCTACTGAGCCCTCCACCGTGGCGCCTATGCCCAACATTTTAGGTGATGAAACCTCTAGCTCTGAGGGCGATGGCGATGGTGATGGCGATGTTTCTCTGCCCAAAGAGGGGGAGACCACTGGTACTGGCCTTTGCTGACCTATGACTGGTCTCAACGAGGAGTTCAAGGATGAGGTGGAGGCGAGCTCTCTAGTTGCTTCGCCTTAGGGCATAGGGTTTGAGGCCACTAGACACCATGCCGAGGGTGTTGGATGCTTAGGCAGCATCCTGAGTCCTTTGCATCTTGGTAGGTCACTTTCCAGCTTTGCTTTTCCTTTAGTAGCTAAGCTTTCTTATTTTATAGGGACTTGTTTCCTATTTTTCTAGGGGGCTTGACGGAGGCCCTTGGAAGGACTGATGAGAACCCTAACGACCCTTTGGGTGTGGACCTCACTCGGATTGGCTTGGGATCCCCTCTGAAGCCTCTGCTTGGTGGTTCGACTCCTCATCTATCCGACACTGGCTTGGATGGTGGCGAAGGTTACTTTTTGTTTCTTGTTTTTTGTTTCTGCATTATTTTTATATTTGGTCTTTGCTGATTTTGTTCGCTATTCTAGGTGCCTCTGACAGCACAATAAGTGGGTGGGTGGATGTCCTTGAAGTTGTTTATATGGATATAGGAGGTTGTTCTTCCTATATCCCATATTGCATTACTTTTTGTCTTACGTTTCTTACACTTAAATTTGTTGCTAGGCCGCCTTCGCCACCATCTAAGGAACGTGGATTACTTCAAGTTGCTGCGGATGAACTTGGAGCAGCAATGTGTGGTATGTTTCTTTTTTTCATTTCTCAGCTTGTTACTCTATTGTTTTTGTGGCTGATGCTCCTTTGGGCAGAGCCATTATCTTTCGGAGGCCATTGAAGAGCGTGGCACATGAGAGGTGGTCGACCGCAATTTGGCCATCGAGGCCTTAAAGAATGAAGTGGAGACTCTAGAGGCTAAGAAGACTCAGCTTGTGGGGGAGGTTGGTAGCCTTCGCACAGCCCGTCGTGAACTGGAGAAACTCCAGAAGAAGGCTGACTCGCTGAGTAAGGAGGTTTAAGGGGCAAAGGCTGCGGAGCGACTAGCTGCTAAACACGCCTTGAAGGCCATTGAGGTGGGCAACAACCTTCGGAGGGAGAGTGGCGTTGCTCTAAAGGCGCAAGTAGGTGTGCTATCTAAGCGCCTTGAGGATGCCAAGTCCATCGGCCTGGCGGCGGCTGAGCTTTATGTGGGGCACTCGAGCAGTTCGGAGACTCCACACCGCCGTTGCCTTCTGAGGCTTCAGCCTTTAGCATCTTCTCATGGTTGAAACCCAACTTCATGAAGTTGCCTGACTTCGTTGGGGGTGCTATGGATTTTGGAGCTTTGGCCTCCGCTATAAATCTTTCAAAGATGTTGGCACAAGATGTCTACCCGCACACAAGGGGCATGAAGGAGATAGACCTTGAGGGCCCGACCGACCTTGGTGCGACTTCGCACAATATCCATAGATCGGTCCACCATTTCATGAAGTTGTTCTGGGTGAGATTTGGCCAGGCGAAGGCTCGCTGGGCCGAGGTTAGTTTTCCATTTATAACTTGTTTGTCTGTCTTAGGTACTTTACTGCTTGCTTGCTGTTTTTATAACTTGGTGTTATTTTCTACAGGAGTTGCAGAAGAAAGATGATGCATGTGGAGTTGCTGGTGCGTGATCTTCGCCAGCTGTAGAGGCGCCGGCTACGAAGGCTCCATCTCCATCTACTGAGACCCCGAACCCCTCAAGGCCCATGACTGCACCTGCTGATCCGGAGGTGTAGTGTAGGTTTTAGTTTTCTTTTAGGCTTAGTCGAAGGCGATACGCCATAGTTGTGTATATTTGGGTCTAAATCGTGAACTTGTGATGCACAGGTCTCCTTCGCTGGGACTGTGTAGGATGTCTCTCCTATTACTATGTATCAAGACGACATCTTTGTTAATGGTGAATTATGGTGATATTGGTAGGAAACTTTTCCCCATCGTTCTATTGACGATATGTTTGCTTTTGTAAAGTATGATATCGACAATGAGCATGTGGAGTTTACCAGGTCGCTGGCTTAGCGAGGGCGTCATCCATAGTTTTTTAATTGACTTGTTTGGCCGACATTCGTGACTTTGTAATTGTTATTTGGGAGGCCTTATCGCCTTCTCTTTTTGTTTTGTTGCCTTCGCGCTTTTGTACTATTGCGCTTCTGATGCGCTACTGTTGTAATTGTATCTATTTTGTAATAAACTTCCCCTTGATTGTTTAATTGTGTTTTTCATCTTATAGGTGTTCCTATTAAGATTTTTTAGTAGGCCGAAGGGTTACATTTTCTTGCGCCTTGATTTCTTTTCTCGCCTCCGCCTCTTTCTTTTCTGACCGACGTTGAATAGAAGTCTGTGCTTTGGCGCAAAGGATCTGGTGGGTTGGTTTTTGACATTGGGCGCCATGCGGAGGCTTTGGTGCTTGTTCTACCCCACTGGCCTCCACCGCTGCTGCTACTTAGAGTTGATAGGGAAGCTCTAGCACATAACAACGGACGAACTTAGGTGCTCATGTTTGATCGTGCCGATGCTGCGAAGGCTTTGGCACAATTCGAGCATTCATTGGAGATGTTGGCTTTAATTCTTGTTGCTTCTCAAGAGGCCACAGAGCAATTTGGACAAGCAACGGAGGTTGAAGAAGCATTTCTTGGACGCTGGCCCCGCTTGCACTTGGATTTTCTTGCTCTTGCCTTCGGCTATGCTATAGCAGTTGCTCTCCTATCGAACATGGTTGATGTCAGGTTGCGCCAGATGGTTTTTCTTCGGTTGCGAGGGGGGGGGGATGTTACGAGCCTTCATGCGATACCCTCCTACAACCTCTGATACTGACTAGATGCTGCCAAACTCATGTTACACCAGACCATGCGAAGGCTTTACGACATTGGTTGGATGATGCGTTCAACCTAATCGTGGCCATCACCGGGCAACGCGAGCTGCTGGATTTATGAGTCTTCGCATGATACCTCCTGGTCCCTCGTTTCTAAGGAAACTATGGCCTCCATCTTTTCTCTATGTTGACTTTGTAGTGTGTTGTCTTTTGGCTGGTTGGTTTCCCCTCTGGCGCTCTTCTAGGGGAAGTGGTATGGAGATGCACTGACTGGGTCTGTTTGTGATGGCGAGGTGGCGGGTTTTATAGCCTGCCCATTGTATGTTTTTAATAACTCTTGGTGGTTGGCCGGTGTTTATTAATTGGATATGTTTTAAAGTTGAGATTCCCCTATACCTAGTGTATCTTCTGGGCTATTCTGTTGTTGTACTTTAGCTATTAATTTCAGTGGTTAACTAAAGCTTGTTAGCGATAAGCCTCTCCCTAATGCCTATGCCAAAGGTAGGTCTTTGTCGGGTTAGTTTTGGCCTTTATTTTGGCCAGTCTGATAAATCCTTGAAGCTTGAGTATGGACAAGACTTTGTTAAGGTTGTCGGCTAATTTAGCCGAGGAGGTTGTTCCATGCTTTAGAGCCCTCGTCTAAAGCCTTTGAGGGTCCTCTATTTTAATTCTACCGTCGAATATTGTGGTTGCGTTGCTAGCCACTTTCGACCTTCGCCTTTTGTGTTATTTTATTTTTATTTTTTGGGGTGATTCCTCTTTATATTTTAGAGGGTTTTACATGGAACTTGCCTCATTAAAAACCTCACCTCCGCTAGGAGCCCCTTTGTGAGGAAAAGAGTGCAAGCCCTTTTGCATGAAAAGTAAAAATGTGAAAAATAAAAAACTTAGTGACCTTCGCTTATAGTTCCACGGAGGCCACCTTTTTACATTTAGATGTAAAACCTACGCAAACTGTCGATGTTCCAGGTGTGCGTTGTTGTTCTACCTTCGCCGTCGGTTAGGTGGAATGACTTGGGTCTTCTAGCGGCCTTCGCCAAGTAAGGGCCTTCCCATTTTAGTTGGAGCTTTCCAACATTTTCAGCATTAGGTCTTCTTCTGAGGACTAGGTCACCATCTTGTATGATTTTCCTAATCACTTTGCTGTCTCTCCAATTTCTGGTTTGGTTTTGATACTTTGCAATGTTTTCAACTACTTCCAATCTTGTACCCTCAATCATTTCTTTGGAGTATTCTTCATCTTCTGTGAGTGCCTGCTTTATGACACGGAGGCTCTGATGCTTGGCTTCTTCGAGCAACATCACTTCTTTGCCATACAAGAGTTTGAACAGTGTGAAGTATCTTGTTCTAGAGGCTATTGTTTTATGGGACCACACTAACTTTGGTAGTTCCTCTACCCATTTGCCTTTGTGAAGGTTGAAAAGAGTCTTTGCTATTGCTGAGAATATTACCCTATTAGCTCTTTTCAATGCGCCGTTTGATTCTGGGTGGTAGACTGAGGCAAAGGCAACCTTGGTGCCTACACTCTTGCAAAATTCTTTGAAGTTGTCCAAGTCAAACTATTTTCCATTGTCAACTGTTAGGGTTCTTGGTACTCCGAATCTATAGATTACGTTCTACTAGAAGAACTTCTTTACTGTTTCTGATGTGATTTTGGTGAGTGGTTTGGCCTCAATCCACCTTGTGAAATATTCTATGGCTACTACTGCAAACTTGTCCCCCCCTAGCGATGGTGGCAGCGGCCCAACCAGGTCCATCCCCCATCTTTGGAGGGGCCAAATGGGTGGGATGAGTTGTACAGTAGTCGAAGGTTTTAACTGGTGTGGGGAGGTGCTCTGGCATGCTTGGCATGTCTTGACAATCTCTTCTGCGTCCCTGATAGTGCCCTTGGACCGATGTGTGAGCCACAAGAACCTGAGTGAATTTCTTGTAGGAGGGTTTTGCCTTCACTTTAAGATATGTACTTGAGCAGCGGTTGGACAACGCCTTTTTTGTATAGTATTCCCTCTACCAGTGTATAGTTTCTTGCTCTCACTGCCATTCTTGCTATGCTTGCTTCGTCCACTATGTGTTGCACGTTATTGATGCAGTCTATGATCAATTGCCTCCAGTCTTCTAATTCAGTGACTAAGATTGCTTTGAATGCCTTCGTTGTGGCCTGTGTTGCTGGTACTTGCAGTAATTGATAAAAGGCTCCATTTGGCATGGTCAAGTTGTTTGCTGCTTCCTTTGTTAGCTCGTCTGCTTCTGCATTTTCTACTCTTAGTATGTACTGCAAGGTGAATCCCTAGAATCTCCATTCGAGAGCCCTTACTACCTCTAGGTACTTGGCCAGTTCTGGTTCTCGTGCCATGTATTCTTTTTCAACTTGCCCTGCTATGACTTGGGAGTCTTTTTATGCTAGTAGTGTTCTTGCTCGTAGTGCCTTTGCCTTGTTGAGGCCCAATACAAGGCCTTCGTATTCTGCTATATTGTTTGTTGCCTTGAATTCAACCATGCTGCGTACTTTGTGAAGAGGCCAGATGGTGCTATCAGAACGGTGGAGGCCCCAGCGCCTAGATGCCCCCAAGCCCCGTCTGTGTAAAGTGTCCAGATTTGGGGCTAGGGCTGCGGGACTTGTTGTGCCGAAGGTGTCCAGTCTGCCATAAAATCTGTCAATGCCTATGACTTGATTATTGTTCTTGATACATAATTAATTTCGAACTGGGATAACTCTATTGCCCATTTCCCTATTCTTCAAGAGGCTTCTTTGTTGCAGAGTATGTACCCTAGCGGCTGCAAAGATGGTACTGTAATTTCATGTGCTTGGAAGTAGTGCTTCAATTTCCTAGAGGAGATCAACACTACATATGCTATTTTTTCAATTTCTGTGTAGTTTAGCTTTGCTCTTGATAATGCTTCTGAGATGTAGTAGACTGGTTGTTGAATGACCTTCGACTCTTCTTATTTTTATTGGACAAGCACCCCACTGACTGCATGGTCGGAGGCTGCAACATATAACAGTAGTGGTGCTTCTAGATCCGGCACTATTATCATGAGTTTAGTAGCCAAATAATTTTTGAGTTACTGGAAAGCCTTTGATTGTTCTGGCCCCCATTCTACTTTGTCTCTGTCTCTTAAAGCTTTGAAGAATGGGAGGCTGCGTTCTCCTAACTTTGAGATGAATCTGTTCAGCGCTGCTATTCTTCTAGTGAGTTTTTGGACTTCCTTCTTGGTTAAGGGTTCCACCATCAAAATTATGGCCTTTGTTTTATCTGGGTTTGCTTTTATGGCTTCGGGTCCTATGATGTACCTGAGCATTTTACCTCTGCTTACGCCAAAGACACTTTTCTGGGTTGAGTTTCAGCCCGGCCCATCTTAGATTGGCAAAGGTTTCCTTTAAATTTGCTATATGGTCTCCTTCATTCTTGCTCATCACTACAATATCATAAAATTTCTGTAGCTGAGGGCCGAGGACTGCCTTCATTATCCTGGTGAAGGTTGATCCAGCGTTTTTAGTCCTTCGGGCAATCTTGTGTAATAATAAGTTCCGAAGGGGGTAGTGAAGCCTGTTTTCTCCTCGTCTTCTTTTTTGAGCTAGATCTGGTGGTATCTTGAGAAGCAATCTAGGAGACAGAAATGCTTGCATCCTGCTGCTTTGTCAATGGAGGTGTCTATCCTTGGTAGTGGGAATGGATCTTTTTGCGTGCTTTGTTTAGATCTATGAAATATATGCACATTCTTATCTTTCCATTTTTTTCTTCGGCACCAGTGCTACATTTGCTAGCCATTCTAAGTACTTGACCTCTCTGATGATGTTTGCATTTAACAACCTCTGAACTTTGGTTTTTGCTGCTAGGATCCTCTCCCCTGACATTTTCCTTTATTGCTGCTTCTTTGGTTTTACTCTAGGGTTGATATCAAGGGAGTCTTGTACAATGTCCCTGCTGACCCCTTTTAGGTCGGAGGCTGACCAGGCGAAGACGTCTTTATTTTTTGCTAAGGTTTCTAAGAGCTTTACTTCCTATTCTTCTAATCGGTTGCCTCCGATCATGACTTTCCTATATGGGACTGTCTTCGTTTCTTCTTGGTCCTTGAGACCTGTTTTCCCCTTCGGCATGTCCGGAGGCTCCGTTGAATTAGCTCTAGCTACTTTGATGGAGTTGATATTGTGCTGAGATTTGTACATGGCTCTTTCTACATTTCTTGCTTCCTTCTACTGCCATGAACTGTGATGATTCCATGCAAGGCTGGCATTTTTATACGCAGATAACCCATATGAATGGTTGTGTTGAATTTGTTTGCGAACCCTCTTTCGAAGATGGCATTATAGGGGTAGTAGAGATCTCTTTCGAAGGTTACATATTTCGTTCTTGCGTTTTCTTGACATCTAAAGGAGACTGGGAGGGATATTTTTCCTAATGCATCTATCCTCTTCCCTCCAAAGCCAATTAGTGGTGAATTCGAAGGTTGCAACTGATTTCTGCTAAGCTTCATCTGGTAAAAGGCATTTACAAAGATGATATCTATGGAGCTTCCGGAATCTATGAGAACTCTGTTGATTTGCCATCCTACAATGTTGGCCTTGATTACCATGGCGTCAGTATGAGGGTAGCTCTCCGGCTACAAATCTTGTTCTGAAAAGGTGACTGGTGTCTTGGACCAATTTGTGTAACGCACTAGGCCTTGAACTGCTATGTTGTTGGCCAACCTAATATGATCCTTCTTTTGTTTCTTAGTCTAGAATTCCATCGAGGAGCCCTCGGCTATAGGCAGTATCATACCGATGGTTGGAAGGGGCGTTGAGGGTTTATTTGGTTCTCTAGGTTAGGTTCGTTTTTGGGTGTTGCGAGCTGTGTTGTTGGAGGCATTGAAGTTGGGTAGCAAAGGCTGCATGCTTTGTATTTCAGCCTATAATACGGCTAGCTGCTGCCTGATTTTGGTTGCTTGGGCTCATGCTTGGGCTGCTAGTTGACTTGTGGCAAAGGCTGATGCGACCCTATCTCTTTCTTGCTGCATGCTCTGTAGCTGGGCCTACAACTGTTGAAGCTCTTGCTTCGGAGTGGCACTTGGGGCTTGTTGCTCCTCGGACGCCGGAGGCTGGTCTTTAACCATGTTCTGTTCTTCAGCTTGGTTTTCTGAGGATGTGGCATAAGTGCTGCGGGCGTTGCGCCTGGGTCGCCCTCTCATTGAGGGTTCCACGGGAACCCTGGTGGAAGCTATTCTCTTTATTGTCATAGTGGGTCATGCTCAGCCAACACGTGGTGGATGCCAATGTTGGAAAATAGTGGTTTCCAGCAGGTGGGACTAGAAGGAGATTGCTGAAGCCTTCGCCCGAACAGGTGCCTCAGGCTAAGGCATGTCAGGTGGAAAGTAGGTCTAAACCAACTTAGGGTTTCATAAATACATTCAACTACTCCCCTATACAGAGTTTGTATTCCCCTTTTATAGGGCATTGCTTGCTAAGGTTACTCTTTATAATTCTGTCCCTTGACGGTTATAGTATATCCTCATAATATCCCTACACTAACATAAACTGCTAAGGGTAATTTGGGTGCCTTCTTCTTCGACCGCCTTTTCTTGATGGGCCGCAACCGTGAGTCCGTCTGTAGCCCACGACCCTGCACCGCTGCCCTTCAGGAAGTTCCTCGACCCTCTAAGCCTTTGTTTGGGGTGGCCTTCGGGTGTACTTGCGCGCCGGCTCTCCATAGCCTTCGTAGGTGCCACTAGGGCCTTCCCCGCCGATGACCCCCGGGTACCTTCACTCCGGCCGCCAGAGCCCCCGCCTCGGACCTCCTTCGGGCTCCTTTGTTGTGGGCTCTGGTCCTCCGCCCTGATTGGCCAATTAGGAGGAGGCTGCCGTCCTCTTTCCCTACACATCATCCATAAAATTTGTTAACTGTTAGCTCTCATCACTACTCTGATCCCTGAACTCCACGACTGACAACCGTGTCCCAACACAGATCAGAGCCAACTCTACCCATAGATTGTAGGAGGAACTGCATATCCACCGATTTGGTTTTTGTTAAGGCCTCGTTCATTTGCTTCATTTTTGTTCCTGTCCTGGAAATGTTCCAGACCCGGACAAGGTGGTTCTGGGTGTGTCACTGGTTCTAGGCCTGGTTATGTTCCAGACATAGGAAGGATGTCTCCATTCCGGGCCAAAGAGGAGGGGAAAAGGCCCGGATTGACCAGTTTTCATTCCAGACCGTATCTAACCAAACGATCATTTCTTGTCCGGCCTGACTTTAAACCGGGTGGAACATGCCACATTTTGGGCCATTCCAGCCAAAACGAACAAGGCCTTAGTGAGATTGGAAGTGGCTGGACGCTTGGCGGCAACTATGGGCCCATTTGGGACAGCTCCACCACTAAAAAATTAAATCTGGATCTAGGATTCAATATGGAGGGGCACCATCAGTGGATCTGGGATCCAATACAAACTGTTTGGCTTGCACAACAACTCTAGATTCACGCAAGGGCAATTTGGTTGAGATGATCAGATTTGCCCTTAGATAGGCCCCACATGTCAGTTGGCAAAATAGAAAAAAGACAAAAGAAAAAACACCAACTTCTACCTCGGGCGGTCCGGCCAACGCCTGTTCTTCCTCCTCTGGCCGACGCCAGAGAAGGCGCGACAGTGGTGGGCCCGACCAATGCGTGCGTGGGGGAGGGCACAGCAGCGTTTGGCGGGAGCGGCCCCGGCCAGTGAGCACATAGGCGGCGTAGGGCGACAGCACGTGGTGTTTGACGCATGGGGCACGGCTGGGCTCACGCAGCTAGGGCTCACGGCCGTCTACCGGAGCTCATGCTCGTGCGATGGGTGGGGCGGCGGGCTGGACGCTCGAGAAGACTGGGCGGTGCTCGCGGGGTAGGACCTCGGCTCGCACGATGGGCGGAGCTCGCGCTCGCAAGGACAGGGGTGAGCTCACGGGAAAGGGCGCTGGGAGAGGCGAGGCGAGCAAGGGCCGCCACAGAGTTTTTTCCGTCACTGATTCAGTCGTGTGGGGAAGAAAGGGGAACAGAAGTGAACCAGTACAGTACGTGTGTAACAAGTGGCTGGGTAATTTTTCCCAACTCCATAAATTTAAGTTTGGTGGAGCACCTCTTGAGGCGATCCACCAAAATGGTGAATCTGCCCCTCAGAGTCACTATTTTGGTGGTTTTGGATTTGGTGAAGCTAAGGTGTTTGGTAAACTTTTGGTAGAGTAGAGCTATTTTTAGTAGATCTGGAGCTAGGGGAGCTATCTTAATCAGGTGCTATATATTTGACCTGGTGTGGGGAATTTAGGAAGAAGAGGACTACCACCGACCCTGGCATGCCCTATATATTTATAGATGGAAAATAGTAACCGCACATCAACTCCAAGAGACCAGCCAAAAATACATTCTAAATTTGTTTGTCCGTTCGGATGCTCCTTGTCTAGCATGCAAACCGACCCAACTGGCCTGCTCCCCTCTACCATCATGGCTTCCCTATCTAAAATAACTAGACACATTCTCCATTCTGTCTAGCCCATTACCGCGTTGTCCACCGTCATACCGTGCCGTCCGACCGCCATGGCCGACTCCACCACGCCGACTGCCCGTCGCCCACCTTCTATAGCGCTGGGGCCACTCGCCGCGGGCAGCGCACCCGCCCACCACACCTTCTCCAGCGTGGGGGCACCTCGCCATGGGAACCACACCCACCCACCGTGGCCTTCTCCAGTGTGGGGGTGCCTCGCCGCGGGCACCGCGCCCGCCTGCCCGCTGCGGCACTCTCCAGCGCAGGGGTCACTCGCTACGGGCACCACACCTACCTGCCTACTAGCATCCCTTGTGCCACTCTATGGCATCTCGAGCTTCGCATTGACGAGCCTCCATTCATTCAAGCAGCAAGTAGATGTTGCACTAAAAGCGCATGTTGCAAATGTATGTTTTCAAATGTTAATGTGTTTTAGACGTATATTGCAAGTGTTTTATCTGGATGTTGTGTATGTTGCAATGGCTATACACGTATGTTGGAAGCATATGTTCCAAATGTTTCAACTATTTTTAGACATATGTTGCAAGTATATGTACCAAATGTTTGAGCTATTTCAAATGTATGTTGCAAGTGTTTCATTTGGATGTTGCAAAAGTAAATCTAAATGTTGCATATGTTGCAATGACTATACATATAATTAAGTTTCAAGAGTATACTACATATGTTGCAATGGTAGGACCAATGTTGCAGAAGAGATGAGACATTAGGACGGGAGTGGAGCGTGGCGGAGGACGGTGAACGGTAGGGGAAGGGGCATGGCGGAGACCCAGCGCGCAGGACAGGACGCGGTGGGGGATGGTGATGCAGCGGGGGAAGATGCGTGGCGAGGGATAGGCATGCTATGGGGGATGAGGGCATGATGGAGATGAGACATCACGGGATGATGTGGGCGCGGGCGCAGCCAGCACGGGATGCCACAGGTGACACTGGCACGGCGGGGATAGGACAACATGGGGTGACGCGAGCACCGCAGGGGCGCACCTATTTCTGTTACGTGGGGATAGGACGAGGCACGATGGATGCACTCAAATGGCTACGTTTGGTAGCGGGCGTCGGGCCGGATGTCTAGACGCTAGTTGTGCCATTCTTTAAAACTAGAAGGGTACCCCACGAGTTGTTGTGGGACTCACAAAAATAAAATTGTTGTATATATGAGATAAATCATCTACATATTCTTACATCCATTCTTATCAAAATTGTTTGTATTAAAAGATTGGAAGTTAGTGACCGACATAGCTATTAGTGAGAGATGACATACATACTATTGGAAGATGATGTAGATGGCTTGCATGTAGAGATAGATACATTCCACCTAAAAAAGTCAGACTAGTCCAACGGGCTATGTAAAAAGTGATTGTCTTTATTTTCAAAACACTAGTACATAATAGCACTTCACTACCGGCCTCATCATTGCCGGAATTAGGAGAACCGGTAGTGTTGACCCTTCACTGCCGGTTCTTGGCTCTAAAACCAGAAATTGATTTGGGATGTGACCGAATCGGCAGTGATGACAACTATCACTGTCGATTTGTGTCTCTAACCAGCAGTGGCTTGATGGCCACATATCACTGCCGATTCAAGCCAAGAGCCAACAGTGATTGGGCTCTATCACTGTCGGTTCTAGCCAAGAACCGACGATGATAAGCCTATAGCACAAAAAGGCTGCAGTCGTCCTCTCCTTCCTCCTCTCTTCCATCCCAAGAATAGAGGCGCGCGTTTGGGCCCTTCCCTCCATTGTTGCGACTGCTCTTCACCATGAAGCTAGCGCTTGGATTTTGAAGAATGGCTTGATCTTTTTGCTTTAAGGTTAGTAACAAACATCCACTTCTTTGATTTTGTTGCTTAATTAGCTTCGTTTTGATGGCTACATTGCTTGATTCTCATTATAGTTCTTTCTCTATTCTAGAGAGCACTTTTCCAATTGGACATTTATGCAAGGATCAAATTATGGTGAATTCATCATCCAAAAGGTTGGTGTCTATGAACACATTTAAATTCCTAGCTAATTATCCTATGGTGGTCAAGATCATCATTGTTAGTATGTGATGCTATAATTAGTTCTTAGAAGTAGAGTAGATTCTTTTACAATTTGTTGAGAAAAATAATCTATGTGTCACATAACAATGCATTATTTGGAGCTACATTGTTGTTCATGATCATGTCTCTAATTTTAGACTTTTTTTTTAAATTAGTGTCTCTATTTTTATGTGGCATGGAGTAGAATAATTATTCTTCATTATTGTACAATAATTTTTTTATGGGGCTGCGTTTTTCAATTTATATGGGTATTGTTTGGAGCTACATTGTTGTTCATAATCATGTCTCCAATTTTAGTCTTTTTTTAAAAAATAAGTGTCTCCATTTTTATGTGGCATGGAGTAGAATAGTTATTTTTATTATTGTGCAATAATTGTTTTTACTACGATTTTCAATTTATAGGGCTAAGGCTACCAATTTCAATTTTCTAATATAGACAATTGATCTCACTAAGACCGGATACAGAGACGACCCCTTCATCCTTGCAAGAGATGTTATGCAAGTCTTCTATGCAAGGGACAGCAAGACAAAAAGAAGGCTAAAAGTAGTCCTAGAAGGGAAAAGGAAGATTGTCGGTGTCGATGGAGTGACGGACGAACGTACCCCTACCTATCCTTTAAGAGGGTGACGAACCTGCTTACGTACGGCTTGATCACAATGAGGCCCTCATTGTTGATGCACCTAAAGATAGTTAGATTATTGTGAACTATGTAATCATTATTCGGACGTTGTTCACCAACTATGTAATCTAGTTTATATTTTGTATGCTTCCCTAAAATTAAATAATTGACTATGTAATCAAATATTGAGATGATGTTCAGAAACACTATTATTTGATAATTATAGACCATTAATTAATTATCTTGGAATTAAATAATCGAGACACAAATATTTGTATTATTTTACAATAAATTATATGTATTTACATGCACTAAATGGATAAAAGAAAAAAACATAACCTAAACTAACCTAATCCCAAATGCTAGCGTAGCGGTTAAGGCCCTATAATTTGGACCTCGAATTAATTAACTCCCGTTCAGAGGATAAAACAAAAAAGAAAACCTACCTTGACGTACTCCCTATCATAGCGCAGCGCTAAAAGTCAGCTACTGTGAAGCCCGCGCCCTTGGTTCGAATCCTAGGTGCGGCAAACTTTTTTTATATTTTTATAGAATTAAATGAACCTCAACTTAAACTATAAAAATGATAACAAAACATTTCCTAATGTAAACCCTCCTTTAACGGAGCGGTTAAGACACTAATCCCTCTTTCTCGCTCCCTCGATTCGAAACCCAAGCAGGACAATTTTTTTATTTTTTTATCCAAAGCCCGTGGTAGTGGCTCTGATTTTAAAAAAATAAAAGCTTAGTGCCTGCGGCAGCGGTAGCTACTTTGCCAGGCCTATCACTGTTGGGTTTTGCATAAAAACCGACAGTGATACATGGAATCACTGCCGGTTCTAAAAATCGGCACTAATGACCCCTGTCACTGCCAGTTTTTTATCAAAACCGATAGTGATAAGAATATTCCCTCCATGGGCTAGCAGTGCTCCCGCTGATCACCACAGCAGGAGCACTGCTCCCACCTACCACAATAGCTAGCCTATAAAATGGCGCCCTGCTAGGGAGCCTCTCCACGGCTAGTACTTGTGTTTATTTTGCAACTCTGTTTGTTTGTTGTTTATTTCTCCAGTTCGTTCTCTGCTTGCTAGTTTCCACATACATGGCCTTTCTATGGGAGAAAGCCCTCCTCGTACAGATATCATTATGCATCATAGTCCACTAAAATGGTGCACACAAGAGGTACTAGAAGAATGCTACTAAAGATAGAGCAACGCCGAAGATTGGAGACGCCGCGAGGTTCACAGAGCCATCCGCTGCATTGTGCTTTGGACTGTATGTCTAGAGAGACATGGCATCCTCCGTGCTCAGCCTACCTGGTGTGCTCTGGGCAATTTCATGTCTCAGAGCGGCATTGGTTCATCGGTGCGGTACCAAGCTGAATTCGGTGTGCTCTAGACTGTACCGAGAAAAAAGCCATGTATAGCAGAGGCATGGATTCATCGATGCCACCTTGTCATCTCCAACCGGTATAGCTCGTAGACCACCTCGGCGCTGCTGTTTGACCCAAGTTGGTGCTAGAAGAGTGGTACTGATGTGGTTAAATTATAATGTGTTGATATACATTGATTGTAACATTGACCTGTACGCAAATAGGTCTTTGTTATCGTATATGTAATTTTAGTGTAAGGTCTTTGTTATCGTATATGTAATTTATTTCTAATATTTTTTTTATTTTTTGATGTATTTTTGTACTCTATATAAATAAATATATCGTTGTTGTTAAACTTTCCCACGGTCCTTTACATATATGCACCTTCACTATCGGTTCTATTTAAAAACCAGCAGTGA
Source organism: Miscanthus floridulus (assembly GCF_019320115.1). Classification (NCBI taxonomy): domain Eukaryota; kingdom Viridiplantae; phylum Streptophyta; class Magnoliopsida; order Poales; family Poaceae; genus Miscanthus; species Miscanthus floridulus. The sequence goes on from NC_089583.1 coordinate 16,774,721, forward strand.
TATTCAGTTTCACTATCGGTTGTAACTGAAAACCGACAGTGATGTCCATGCCCCATATATAAAACATATCACCGGCCACATACATCGATCCCACCCACTCATGAACTCTCACAGTCTCATTTCTCACGTTTCACTCTCACTTCTCTAGAAATCCACTCTCTCTCTATGTGATTTGGTCATGGCTCCTGCATTTTTTATTGGTATTGATATGTTGTCTTCTTCAATATTCTATCTATATTCATTTGATCTATATTTATATTCATGTTTCTTTGTATTCTACATTTATATATATATTCTTATTCCTTGCATTCGATCTATATTTAATTATATTGCCACATTTTACTTGGAAGAATTTTTTGTGCATATATTTTATGTTCATATTTTTTTGTATTTTATCAATCAGGTGGTACGAACAACGGACCTCCACCACCACAAGAACCATGTTTCCACCCTGGCGATGAGCCATTTGCTCCTAATGTGGCCATTCCGCGGTTCCCTGTTCCAGCTATTGTATGAAATATTTTTTAATATCTTTTATTTTTTTATGCTAACAAATAAGTGTAATTAGTTTAATATCATTGTTGCATATATATATATGTCGCAGACTATATCCCCAATAGATTGGCTGCGAACAACACTTAGCTGGTTCTTTATCTCGAACATCGTTGAGAACACGACATCTAATGCAAGTGGTCGCCTATGGACGTGTGAACTCAGTTTTTCCATCACGGCAGTGATTCCGATAGTAATTAATGTTTATTTAGCTAGGTTTGTAAGGTTGTAGTTTAATTGAGTTTTAATTTTAATTTGTACGGCTTGTGTGTTTAATTATTGTCATACTTGTAATTCATGTAACATTTGTTGGGTAACTAGAAATCTACATTCCGGTGTCGCATTGGTCTTACAATTCTTCTTAGGCTTGCACATGCCATGGGCGAAGGAAACACCAAGTTTGGGATTTTTCGGAGATGGTTTGCTACTCTGAGGTTTAATTGAATTTCTGCGCGACGACACTGATTAATTATAGGTTGAACTGAGTCTACCCACGAAAAGATCTAGAATAGTGCCAAACTTTTACACAGGGTCTCATGTGCCCTAGGGATCAGAATTTTGTTTAGGTCAATGAAAAAATCTAGTGGGTCAAAGATGTAATTCACTATCTTTTGTCTCATTCAGCACTGAGAAAAATATAATAATACAAAAATGAATAGAAAAAATCTAAAATCTTGTTTGGGGCCTTAATTTGGGTATACATGCTTGCCAAAAAAAACTTAAGCCATTTCGACATAGGCGGAGTATAATGCTTCACAGAGGTACATGAGCCCTTTCATCGAACCATGACTATACACATAGGTTATCAAGATTTCTGTGGTTCATATGCATTCTGGTGTCGTATTGGTCTCAATCTTTTTCTTAGCCTTGGACATGCCATGGGTGAAGGAAGCCCCAAGTTTGGGATTTTCTGGAGATGGTTTGCTACTTTCTGAGATTTAATTGAATTTCCGTACGACGTCATCGATTAATTATAGGTTGAACGAAGTCTATCCACGAAAAGATCCAAAATAGTATCAAACTTTTACATAGGCTCTCATGTGTCCTAGGGATAAGAATTTTGTGGAGGTCGATGAAAACATTTATTGGGCCCAAGATGAAATTCACCCTCTTTTGTTTCATTCAGCACACAGAAAAATATAATAAATAAAAAAACTAATAAAAAAAACCTAAGATCCTGTGTGGGGTCTTAATTTGGGTGTACATGCTTGCCAAAAAATTTTAAGCCATTTTGTTATAGGAATACACATGCTTCTATTTATTCAATATATAAAAGGAATTTTTTTGTATATATAAACACTACTGTCGGTTTCAAAAAAATGGCAGTAATGAGACGAAACCGACAGTGATGTTGGTTATCACTATCGGTTCGTTTTGAAAACCGGTAGTGATTTATAAAAAAAATTAAAAAATTGTGCTAGCCCTTCGGATCGAGCTTGGGTCTTGGGGACCAGAGTTCTGAGTCTTAACTGCTGCGCTAGTATAGGAGGTGTGTCAAGGCGTATTTTATTTTTCTTTTTGATCTTTTAGACCGCTTAATAATTTATAAATTAAACCAAAAAAATTGGGCCGCCTAGGACTCGAACACGGGTCTCGTGGGCTATACTGCGCGGTCTTGACCGTTGCGCCAGTCGAAGGATTTTGAAAGAAAGGGAAAAGATATGCCACTTAACCCATAACCGTTGCACCCCCATCACTATCAGGTCTAGGCATGGCCCGGCAGTGATATTGTCTCATCACTGTCGGTTTAGACCTTGCAACCGGTAGTGATGAGACATTAGGATAAAAGCAAGGTGTGGGGTGAAATTTTTCAAAGTCATTTCATCCCTGCGCTAACCCCTCCCCCCATGCCGCCGGAGCACCACCCCACACCGACGGGCACCACTGCCCCCACGCACCCATCCACCATGCCACACGCCATCGTTCCTAGCCCCACACTCCTCTACTTCGACGCCGATGCCCGTGCATCCCCGTTGAAAGGTCCTAATGGCTAGAGGGGGTCAATAGCCTATTTAAAATTTCTACAACAACACTTAACAAACCGGTTAGACAAATATGAAGCTAAGCAAGTGTTGCGCTAGCCTACTAAAAATGTAAGACACCTACCACAATTCTAGTTTATATAGTTTCTATCCACACAATGGCTATGTTACTACACTAAGTTAGTGTGCTCTCAAAGTCTAACTAAAGAGCCACACTAACCAAACTAACAAGCTCTCACAACTAGCTATACTAAAGAGTTTGACAACTAGTTTGCGGTAATGTAGAGAGAAAGAGAGCAAGATGGTTATATCGCCGAGTCAAGGAATGAACCAATCAATCACAAGAATGAATACCAATGAAGACCTCGGAATCAAATGATGATACAATGATTTTTACCGAGGTTCACTTGCTTGCCGGCAAGCTAATCCTTGTTGTGGTGATTCACTCACTTGGAGGTTCACGCACTAATTGGCATCACACGACAAACCCTCAATAGGGTGCCACACAACCAATACAAGATAAGGATGACACAAGCCACGAGCAATTTACTAGAGTATCTTTTGGCTCTCCACTAGGGAAAGGTCAAGAACCCCTCACAATCACCACGATCAGAGTTGGAGACAATCACCAACCTTCGCTCGATGATCCTCGCTGCTCTAAGCCATCTAGGTGGTGGCAACCACCAAGAGTAACAAGCGAATCTCGTAGCGAAACATGAACACCAAGTGCCTCTAGATGTAAACACTCAAGCAATGCACTTGGATTCACTCCCAATCTCACAAAGATGATGAATCAATGATGGAGATGAGTGAGAGGGCTTTGGCTAAGCTCACAAGGTTGCCATGTCAATGCAAATGGCCAAGAGAGTGAGCTTGAGTTGGCCATGGGGCTTAAATAGAAGCCCACACGAAATAGAGCCATTGGCTCCACAGTCCACTGAAAAATCGAGGCTATCGGACGCGCCTGTCAGAACAACTGGACGCACCCTGCCAGCGTCCGGTTAACGGATGGCCGCCACATCATCCCTCGCTTCCAATGCTGAGCACCTGATTTCAACGGTTAAGTCACGACCGGATGCAGCACAGTGCCAAGACCGGATGCACCTCTATCGAGTCCAGTCGTTTCTAGAGAGCTCCTAGAGTTGCTCAACTGCGATAAGACATGTCTGGTTGATCATGATCGGACACAACATCAGCGTTCGATCACTTCCAGTAAGGTCCCAGTCATGATCAGACATGTCCGGTCACCCCTGACCAAACTCACCCAGCGTCCAGTCAACACAGATTAAACCCCCGAGCCACATCAGTAGGACCGAATGCTGAACAGTGTTCAGCCAGAGTCCGGTCACCTATGTCCGGTCTCAGGCCGAGAGTACCACCTTCTTTTATAATTCACCAGATGCTGCTCCCTAGAGTCCAGTCACCACGTGACCAGTGTCCGGTGCACTCTGTAAAACCCTGTCTTTTCTGTATAGGGCGCCGGTGGCACCGTCGGACTGTCTACACTCTACGGGCGGACACTCCATCGGTGAAGTTTTGAACCCTTGCTCCCAAGTGCTAAACACAATGTGTATCATCTTTGTGCATGTGTGTTAGCATATTTTCACAAACATTTTCAAGGGTGTTAGCACTACACTAGATCCTAAATGCATATGCAATGAGTTAGAGCATCTAGTGGAACTTTAATAACCGTATTTCGATACGAGTTTCACCCCTCTTAATAGTACGGCTATCGAACCTAAATGTGATCACACTCGCTAAGTGTCTTGATCACCAAAATGAAATGGCTCCTATCACTTATACCATTGCCTTGAGCCTTTTGTTTTTATCTTTCTTCTTTTCAAGTCCAAGCACTTGATCATCACCATGGCATTACCATCATCATGTCATGATCTTCATTTGCTTCACCACTTGGAATGTGCTACCTATCTCATGATCACTTTGATAAACTAGGTTAGCACTTAGAGTTTCATCAATTCACCAAAACAAAACTAGAGCTTTCACCCGTTAGTCTCACGCCAGCGCCCGCGACGCCGTCCACCGCCCCACGCTGGAGCACCACGCCATCCTTGCCCTCGTTCCTCGTCCACGATGCCAGTCGTGCCCCTCCTCCTCCAAGCCTACACTCCCACCACCGAGGCCTTTAGCACCGTGTGGACAGCTGCTTCCTCACCCCCCACGGTGAGTGCGTGGCTCACTACCCGCTATGTGTTTGATGAAAGGCCTGTTAGGTTAGCCGAGGCCAACTTGGGCTATGCCACCCCTTCCTTCTTGCATACGAGCTTCAATTGCATACGAGAGTAGATTGTGGTGGAATGAATTGTGCATGTTTTCATACCGTGGTGTGAATTGGAAGTAATAGTTTGTTAAAATTTGTTGCCCGATTAACATGCACCGGAATTCAGGTACGACAGTTAAATCAAAGCCGCTTGGTATAATATAGAAGGTGTAAAATTGCAGTACATGTATTAATTTGCAGCAACATGTGTTATCTCGTGATGGTTTTGTTGATGTTGTATCCTAGTTGGTGTCATCAGAAGACTGGATAGGAACTAGTTTTGTACCTTTTTTGTGACTTGGGTGGCCACTTGCAATGAGTTAGTTTTCTATGTAGCTTCCCCAACTAGGTTCCATCTCATTTTTGGAATTGCTGCATCATTTTAGTGTTTGTGTTTGATGCTAAGTTTCTGTTCTCTTTATTTTTGCATATGCTATTAGTAGTTGCCCGTAGCCAAAACTAATCACGATCGTGTCACAGCCATGACTCGTCGTCGCCTGTTATCCCGTCGCCGAAGAACAGATTGACGACAAGAAGCGGCTGATATCGCTAGGATGGGAGAGCCGCATGATCCAACAAACGGTGACGGTGTCAATCAGGATGGTAAGAACGAGCAGCCATGGACCTCGTCTGGCCTGCTCGAGCTGGGTCAAAATGATCAAGATGGCCAGGTAACTTTGGTACCATATGACTATGTAGCCACACACGCTAATCAATCGATGACGAGTATAAAAATGTGACAACATATATGCGCCATTTGCATGAATATTACATGGCTCAAGCAACAGAGACGGAGGACTTTGGTCTTGAGGTTATTATCTGTTCGCCACATGTTTTTTATTATCCTGAAGAAGAGAAGTTCGATGTCGAGCGGGAGTGCTTGTTCCAGCTATACTAGAAACGCTCTCTCGATTCACAAATGTTGACGATGTGGACTATGTAAGTACCCTACACGCACGATATTACAATTAACTACTCTCTCGAGACATAAATTGTTAACTTTTGAGCACTTCCCATGATTTTATGTAGGTGTATAGCAAAATTTTGCATACTAAAAAGCAAATGGGATAACATAGGCTTTTTGGACACTGGGCGAGTCAATAAGAAGACATGTTTAGGCCTCCATGGACGTTACGTGGAAGACCTGAAAGAGATATTGATTGTTGTTTTCGATGAATTCAAGATGAAGAACAAAACCCACATACTTCTTGCCTACAACTGCGAGTATTTGTTCTCGGCTTTTAATTTTATGCTTCTTTCTTCGTTAAGATTATTCGATAATTAGGATTCTATGATTGCAGCAACCATTTCATCTTCATTTGTGTCAATCTTACTAAAAATCTGATCAAGGTGTGAGACTCGAAGAAAAAACCATTTCATCATCTAGATGCACTGGTGGCAGTGCTGAATTAGTAAGCGATTCTAATAACATATTATTTTCTAATCACACATACCACTTTCTAATGTTTCTCCTTTTAATGTTGCACAGTGTCCGAAGAAGACATATCGGTGGGACACAGGTCCCATTCAAGGTTGTCGAAATGGAGGGAAAGAACCTAAAATAGCCAGCGGGAAATAATGAATGCGAGTTTTATGTAATGTGGGCAATGCTTCGCTACATCAGCGGGAAATCGGAAGAAGCAGATTAGTTGGTGTGTATAATCTCCATTTCATTTATGTCTGTTAATAATTCAACAAAATGATTTACTGATTCCTCTTTGGATATAATCTTTTTTAATGACAGCGCAAGAAATATAACCATGAAAGGCTGTTAGACATGGAGATCGTCACACTACAATCGAAGCTAGCAAAATTCATCTTAGCCGAGATATTGAAAAAAGATGGAGTATTTTCCGTTGCACAATCCGTGAAGTTCAAGGACTAGTATGGTCCAGAGCGGCTTGCTAGTTTATTGTAAGAAGTCCGAGAAGCATGCTTCATCTTATCGAATAACTTCTTTTTTATTTTAAGGGATCGAGATCTTGATAAGAATATTTGAACTATAACCGTAATATTGTTATGTTTAATATTGATGGACTTGTCATCTACATAGCGTATATAAAGCGAAACCCGATTCCACGAAAAAATATAAATTAAAATAAATTATAAAACAATAAAATACGAACGGACCATCACTGCCGGTTAGCAACAAACCGGCAGTGATGGCCAAGATGGCACTACTGGCTTGAGCTACAAACCGGCAGCGTTGACTTAGACATCACTGCCGGGTCTTGTCCCAAACCGGCAGTGCTAGTTACGACAACACTGTCGGCTAAAGACACAAACTGACATGATGTTCGAGGTTACACTGCCGGGTGGTCTCATGAACCGACAGTGTTGGTGGAACTGAACTTTGTCGGATTGTGTAAAGGACTGGCAGTGAAGTTGCAGAACATTGCCAGTTTATAGGAACCGACAGTGATAGCTAACCCTCATCACTGTCGGTTTAGTTGTGCCAGTTCAAAATCCGGCAATGATGGGTTGTTTTGAACTGGCAGTATTGTCCTGATCTGGGGTAGTGAAAGTTGCCATGTCATGGCAAGACTTCGCCTCCTTCTTATCAACCTTTTCAGATCATGCACATCTCTTGCGGCTCGTTTGGTTGGCGGTAATTGAAAGCAGAGAATGTGACTTTAGAGATAGGAGTTCATAAATCTTTTGTCTGTTTTATGGCAATAGGAGTTTTGGTGAGAAGGGAAAGGGGAGTTTAGAGGGCGCCCAACTCCCAATAATCAATTCCCTAGGGGAGCAGTGGTAACTCAGCGGGAATTGTGTTCTAAATAAAAGAGAAATAGATCCTTACCGTCCATCATGATATGTCTTTTAATTTTCCTCTCAAAACCCCCACGCCAAATAGGGGATATAAATTCCTCCTTCAATGCCCTTTTTTATTTCCCTCCACGAACCAAATAAGAGATTGAGACTAAAAGTCAATTTCCTATATTAATTCCCACGTACTCCCACCACTAAGTCTTGTTGTGACGTGGCAACTTCCCACCACGTACGGAGAAGTGGCGGCGCTGAACCCCAAGGGTGTGTTGGAGAGTGGAAAGATATAAAAAACGATTTTTATGCAAATAGCTCTCCAAATGATGATTTGATTTCGAGAGTAAGATTTAGAAAGACTCTTGGAGATACTCTTATTAGCGGAATGACATGTTACTTAGTGGGATATGGATGCCCTGCATTGTTACGGACTAAAAATAGTAAATGTACTTAGTGGAATATATAGGAGCACTTATTAGGGGAATGACATGTTTCTTAGTGGGGTATGACATCACTTAGTGGAAGTTGTTGTTGCACTTATAGAGGGATGACACATGGCACATAGTGGGGTATAACACGGGGATAGCTTGCATTTAGATATTGAAAGATAGCATGGTTTACTTTTATAAGAAACTAGATGATACCGCGCATTGCAACGGATATTTGTAGTGCTGCACAAAGGGAACAAATGTGGAATAAAAAATCACAGGGGAGATTAAGGGAAATTTCATGTAAACAATGACAGCAATGTGAAATAAAATGATAGAATAATAAAATGTCAAGTAGAGTTTTTGAATAACATGTATGCAGCGGAAAGGTCTTGGTGAGGCAACAAACTCCACCAGACTTGCTACCTGACGTGACGGGCTTAGTACGTACTATTAACCTCCAGTTCAATGGCGGATTGACGATGACAGCATAGGATCCTCACATTGGAAGACGCCACGCAGGCCTAGCTAGAGCCAGTCTCGTCTACAGGCGCCGCCCGAGGAGCTTGTGCCTGCCACCGTGCGGTGGCCGGCCGTCATCTACCATAGCCAGCAGAGGCATCTTCGCCTTACGTTGGTCTTGCTGCACATCCGCTGCTGAGGCCTCCAATTGGGCGCGGTGACGATGTAGTCGTGCTTGAGCATGATGCGATGCTCGGGATCGGAGACGACGGTGGTGCTGGTTCGTGCGTCGAGGGAGGTAAGGTACGCGTGGAAGACGAAGTTGAAGGCGTTGTGGAGACAGAAGCCACCATCGCATGAGGATTATGCTTCTTCCTGCTTTGGCTTCCACCATTGTCTCTGGTCCTCTAATATATACAGTGGGACAGTCCTCTTCGTGGGTGCAGAAGCGAAACGGATGGACAACAACGATTCTTCAGTTTTTGTGCATTAAAGCTATTGACGTGGATGGGAATATGGGAAGGAATTGGTGGGGAGGAGGGAAACGCATGCATGAAAAAGAAAAGAGGCTGATATACGGAAGTTGTGGGGAAGGAGAGAAGACGATCTCTACGGAGCTGCTGGGAAAAGGAGAAAAGGTTGAGGGCGTTTCATTCTGTTCTCACGTTTAATGAAGGGATGAAGAACTGTAGGGCCCATACAGATGACGTGGCTTTCTAAGATCACAGGAAAATAGGTTCGTGGGGATCTCCTATTTAGTTATAGAAGATATAGATTCGCTGCTTGTAGTCTTATGCATTGAAGGGGCTATAGAGGTGCACAATATTTTGTTTTTGTTCTCTTCCTATGTATGTTAGTATTCCATCTAGCCAAATTTTTTTGTCACATTATTATGCGCGCATGATGTTGTATACATATCCTTAACAAATATTTTTTTCAAAAAATATATTCCTCAAATAAAACACACCGCACCCTACGAGAAGTTCAAGTGTGTGGGATTTCTTATCCACTGTTTGTTGAAAAAATTTAGAATTAGGAAATCATATATAACATGAGTCATATTCTTTAAACTTAGTCCAGAATTAGAAAAATGTGACTTAGCTTAGAGCTAAGACACCTTGAATTATGGAAAGGCTTGTAACATGATACATAATTTTTTGAAAAGGTAGCATGATACATAATTTTGAAGCATGTATACATAGAAACAGCTCAATCATATCTTTATAATTTCCTCAATCCTCTAGGGCATATCAGTTATTGGATGCACACCAGCGAAGTGATGAGCTCAATGGCCAATTTCAAAGCTCGGACTTCTTCAATATGACCACAATGACAGGGCACATGGCCTTCCCTTTCTCAAGGTTCTTTGCAAGCATCGCCGCATACACCATGAACAGTTCCTCAAGGATATCCTCACCAAAATGATTCATGATCAGTGGCTCAATACCAGCCCTTATAATCTTGGCAATGTTTTCTGCGCTACTGGAACAATTGAGAACAACATCGCCATCTGAGTCATCGTAGGCATCCCAGTTTGACTCAAAGAGTCTGATGTCTTCAATGTCGAATAGATCATTTTGCTTAATCAATTGTGTCACCTCATCTAGTGATGGTGCGTAGTATGGCATGTTGAAGGAGCTTAGTTTCTCCTTCTCCACAAGGCCCTACAAACCAGCATGTACAGTGTAGGGTTACATTAATGTATTTAATGGATTATTGGATCGGATGTGCCAAAGTAGAACTGTCATTTAGCAGCCTGTTCGTTTGGCTGGGCTTGTTCGTTGCTGGTTCGTGAAGAAGTACTGCTGGCTGGTTTGATGTGAGAGAAAAATATTGTTCCGGCTGGAAATTTACGATCATTTACGACAAGCACAAGCCAACCGAACAGGCCGTAGGTATTTGGCAGTGTTTACTACTAATAAACTATGCAATTGATATTGATATTTTGATAATCTTTTATTACTCATTTTTTGTGTTCAACTCATTGTACGTGTAATAAATGTACCTTGGGGACTAGGTATTCGAGCGCTTGGGAAAGAACTTCCCAAACGCGTGCCACGCCCCCTTGCATTGGCATCTCTTCCCGTCTCCGGCCAGCAAATGTTAGTACCATATAGCCACCTGATACAAGTTCTTTGTGCCGTAGTGACAAAAACAATTCAAAGTCCTTTTCAAATTGTTCCCGGAACAGGTCTACCACAACTTTTGGAGTAGTCTTCCCAATGTAGATGTTGTCAGCATTCACATGTGTTCCATTTGAGAGATCCTCAGGGATCTACAGATACCGGCCACAATGCATGCATAAGAAGAACAACAATATATATTAATGATGTCTTGTGGTGTAAAGTATAGGCGCCATTTCTAATTTTGCATTCACCAAGTACATAAACAAATTTTGCACCCATCATTAGTTTAAAAAAAATACCGTTAGTTTCAGCCTTTATATATAGGAATCCGTTGTTTGTGCATTGAAGGGGCTATAGGGGTGTACAATATTTGGTTTTTGTGCTCTTTCTATGTACTCCCTCGGTTACAAATTATAAGATATTTTGACTTTTTCATACATTACCTTTAGTACCCATTCATTCTAAATTATAAGATGTTTTGCTTTTGTAGATATACACACATTTTGCTATACACTTAGATATACTCATTGTTTGTGCATTGAAGGGGCTATAGGAGTGTACATCATTTTGTTTTTGTGCTCTTTCTATGTCCTCCCTCGGTTCCCAATTATAAGAAACTCTAGTTTTTTTTCTAGATACATTACCTTTAATACTCACTCCATTACAAATTATTTGACGTTTTGGCTTTTCTAGATACATACTTTTTGTTATGCACTTAGATGTACATAGGAACAGAGCAAATGATCTTGAAAAGTCGAAACGTCTTATAATTTCCAAAATATCTTATAATGGAATGGAGTATGTGTTACTACTCGCTCTAGCTAAAAAAAAATTGTGACAACATTATGGGTGATCTTGTATACATATCTTTAACCAATATTTTCTCAAAAATATATTTTAAAACAGAGCATATGTTGCATGTACTTTTAGCAAAATTGAGACATGCATATATACCTTGGAACGCCATATGAGGCAGTGGGATGAGTGGAACAGATGGACGCTCTGGCAGGGCAAAATCCTTGTGTACATGGATCCAGGCAGTCCGGCGATGTAGCAAGGGACCGCTGCCTGCTTCTCCTCCACAGCGGCCAGGCCTTGGAGCCGCTGCTGGTGCTGATCGAGCGACCGGAACACAAGGTTGAAGTCGTTGCCCGGCAGATCATTCAGAAAGAACTGCACCTCCATGATGGCGCGGCTTCTATAGTTATCTGCCGTTTCCTGGACATGGGCGCCGATCGTGTTCATCACCTCGGAGACGACGAGCAGCGTGTTCGGCCCCGACGAGCATCCGAGGTCAGCTGCGACCATCGTGCTCCCAGCCCCGGGGGAGAGCGACTTGAGCGCCTCTCTGACAGCCTTGTGGAGCTCCGGCCACGTCTCCATTACCGTCTTCCTCTGCGCAAGAACATCACAGCGCGTTTCATCGTAGATGAAATACATTCAATGAGACTCGCTCTTATCAAAACATTTATATCTCCAAATTAGTTTATTATAAAAATATATTCAAAGATTTATCTAATGATGCTAATTGTGTGCCATAAATATTAATATTATATATATATTTAGGCAAAGTTAAATAGATTAACGACGGCATTTGTGTGTGTGGGGGGGGGGGGGGGTGGGGGGGGGGGGGGGGGGGGGGGGGGGAGGAGAGAGTAGCTCGTAAGCTTTATTCTGAGCACGAACTTGGAAGATGGAATTGGCGGCGTAGCTGTTCTCTCCGTCGCCGGTTGCCATGTGCAACTCCCTTTCCACGGACATGATGGCCTGCGGCGGAGCGCGGCCATAGGAGATCATGGAGGCCGGCATGGCAAGTGCGGAGCCACGGAGGAAGAGGAAGGACGACGGTGAGGTGAGGCCGCGCTGCAGGCGTGGAGTGCAGAGTTGCCTTGGGAGTGGTGGGGAGCAGCAGCAAGAGCTTGTGGGAAACATTGCCATTGCTCGTCGGAGTTACGGTTTGCTTTGTGTTGTGGGGCTTTGCACTCTGAACCAGGCAGGGCTAGGGCTCCTTTTATAGAGAAACCATGTCCACCTTCAAGTCCAAATAAATACAATTAGTCTGATTAATTAGTCCAAAGAAAAAAAAAAGATGATTTAGCATGGCCCCCCAAATATAGCATGGCCCCCAATATGAATTAGCCCTAGCTAGAGATGCTGATGATAGCGATTTTTTTATTTTTAACACTTTTTTAAAAACTATTTTTAAATATGGACACTGTTTATTTTTTAAAAAACTAACACTTTTGGCCGCGACTATTCGTATGGCGCGGCGAAATCACGTTGCCGCGCCATGAATGGGGGCACGGTAGGAGTAGCGACGTGGCAAGCGACTAGAGTCGCTGAACGCTGACGTGGCCGGGGCTGCCGCGCCGTGGATTTGGGCACGTCACTTGACGCGCCACGGCGCATGGCGCGGCACCCCTTTGACACGAGAGACGGACACCTAGCTGGCCCATGCTGCTTTTGCACAGGGGTAGGTTTACAGCATGGCACGACACCCCTTTTATTGGAAGCGAGGCGAAGCCAGCCCGAGCCGGCAAAGTTTACAACAGCTACCCCGCCCGCCACTGCCGTGGGAATGATGGATAGCTAGGGCGTAGGGAGAGAGAGCGTGGAGTGCATCAGTGCATGGCTGGCGTCGGCAGCTGCAGCGGAGAGGCTTTCTCAGGCATGTCATGTGGCGTGTGATGTGTTGGGATGGCAAGTACTCCAATGTCCCTTAATGTTGATCGCTACGATTTATGTATTGATAACTTATTCGATTTATTGAAAATACGTGCAAACATTTCTATCTCTAATAAATTTATTAAAAAACTAGATTCAAATATCTATCCACTGATACTAATTATGTATCATAAATATTAATACTTTTTTAATATATATTTAGTCAAAGTTGCACTGTGATTGCAGTTGCAGCTGCAAAGAGGAGGAGGCAAAGCACCTAGACATTACCTAGCTCTGTGTTCTTGAGCTTTACGACAGCACATCCACTATGGGAAAAACGTGATTTGCCGAGTGCAAAAATCTTTGCCGAGTGCCAAATTTCGGGTACTCGGCAAAGACCTGCTCTTGCCGAGCGCCGCACTCGGCAAAATATGGCACTCGACAAAGAGGGCACTCGGCAAAGATCTGCACTTGGCAAAGGATGTCACTCGGCAATGCAGACACTTCGGCAAAGATTGGTAGGGGCCTAACGCATCCAGTGGCTTCCTCTTTGCCGAGTGCCCCCCCGTTGGCACTCAGACAAATTTTTTTTTTTTTGGTTTTTGCCCAAATTTTTTTTTTAAGCTTTAGTACACTACCACAAACAACATGTTTAAATTTGGGACATTTTCATTGCCTTTGGCATATTTCTATAGTTTATTTGTTTTGTTGAATTTTTCCATGGAGATGTCCTGGTTTGTGAGCATCGTACGTGACAACGTGCTCGAAACTTTTTTCAAATTTTTTTCCACGGCATACGCATACGATACGCGCGACACCTCGACAAGTTTCATGATTTTTGGAATTCGTCCGCATTTTATTACATTAAAAAACCACTCCCACGCAAGTTGGCGGCGTTGCCCCATGAGCACGTTGATTGAAATTTCAAGACATATCCTGGATTTAGCCTAAATTTACACTAAGAAACAAGGATAACATTTTTTGAATGAATGTAATCCATTATTCGATGCACCTGCAGTTCAAACTTACAATTTCTGGAAAAATTCAACAAAACAAAATAAACTATAGAAATATGCCAAAAGGCAATGAAAATATCCTAAATTTAAACATGTTGGTTGTGGTAGTGTACTAAAGCTTCAAAAAAATTGGTGGCAAAAAACCAAAAAAAAAATTTTGCCGAGTGCCTAGGGTTGGCACTCGGCAAAGTAATAACTTTGCCGAGTGCCGCCCAGCTGGCACTCGGCAAGAGGTACTGATTTTTTTTAAACTTCGCCGAGTGCCAGATCACGACACTCGGCGGAAGAAAATTGACTTTGCCGAGTGCCGCCGATCTGGCACTCGGCAAGCGCCTTACCCTTCACCCGCGCCCAGTCGGTGCGCTCTCTCTCTCTTTCTCTCATTTCTCTCTCCTCTCACCTCTCTCTCCTCAGCCGCCGCCGCCGCACCGCGGCGCTCGCCCCGGCCACCGCGCCTCCCTACCTGGCCACCGTGCCTCCCCGCGCAGGCCCCCGCGGCCTCAGCCCCCAGGCCACCGCGCCTCCCGCCCGGCACTGCGCCACTGTAGAAGAGAGGAGGAGGAGGCAGGGGAGAAGAGAGGAGAAGGGGAGAAGAGAGGAGGAGGGGAGAAGAGAGGAGGAGAAGGAGAAGGAGAGGAGTGAAGTCCGTGGAGGTGAGGGCGTTGAGATACTAGGCGAGATGTCTGATAGAGAGTATCTGGCATGCCAGGCCATCGCTGTATGATGCCCCAGCTTAATAGAGTCTTTGAAGAATTTGAGATCCACCACGAGGAACATGAAGTTCCTGCAAAGGTCTTCAAGTCCATAGAGGACAATGTGAGGAAGACCGGCGGCAAGAATACAATTGCTGTGGCAAAAGCGATGAAGAGGAAAGGGGATACTATGTCCAAGGTCACTACCAGAGGCGAAATACCAGGGCCGCTTCTGCCGCCACCTCTGCCGATCATCGGCTTCCTCCACTAATGATGGTGAGGAGGTTGCTGAGAACATTGGCGGAGGCTCTAGTTCCACTGTTGCCTCCTTGGATCTTGGCGGCAACGATTTGGCGGATACCGTGCACTAGGGTATGCGTGGTGCCCTTGCTATTGAGCCCTCTGTCGTGGCACCTATGCCTAGCATTTTGCGTGATGAAACCTCCGGCTCTAAGGGCGATGGCGCTGGTGATGGCCATGCTTCTCTGCCCAAAGAGGGGGAGACCGCTAGTACTGGCCTTTGCCGACCTACGGCTAGTCTCGATGAGGTGTCCAAGGACGAGGCAGAGGCAAGCTCTCTAGTTGCTTCGCCTTAGGGCGTAGGGTTTGAGGCCACTAGACACCATGCCAAGGGTGCTCGATGCTCAGGCAACTACCCGAGTCCTTTGCATGTTGGTAGGTCACTTTCTAGCTTTGCTTTTCCTTTAGTAGCTAAGCTTTCTTATTTCATGGGGACTTGTTTCCTATTTTTCTAGGGGGCTTGACGAAGGCCCTTGGAAGGACTGATGAGAACCCTGATGACCCTTTGGGCGTGGACCTCGCCCAGATTGGCTTGGGAGCCCCTCCGAAGCCTCCGCTTGGTGGTTTGACTCCTCGTCCATCCGACGCTGGCTTGGATGGTGGCGAAGGTTACTTTTTGTTTCTTGTTTTTTTTGTTTCTGCATTATTATATTTGGTCTTTGTTGATTTTGTTCGCTATTCTAGGTGCCTCCAACAGCACAATAAGTGGGTGGACGGATGTCCTTGACGCTGTTTATAAGGATATAGGAGGTTGTTCTTCCTATATCCCTTATTGCATTACTTTTTGTCTTACATTTCTTACACTTAAATTTGCTGCTAGGCTGCCTTCGCCACCATCTGAGGAATGTGGATTACATCAAGTTGCTTCGAATGAACTTGGAGCAGCAATGTGTGGTATGTTTCTTTTTTCAATTTCTCTCTGTATACTTCATCATCTAACGCCCAATGGGATAGTTACCCTGAGCAAGTTTTGCTGGGCGTGCTTTGTCTTTTGGTGCGGAGCCTAACGTTGGTACTTTCTGTGAGTACTACGAGCTCCAGTGCTTGCTCATGCGAGTCGGCGAAGATCAGCTGGTGGTGCAGTATGGGAGCTACGCTTTTATGCCACGAAGGGCCTAGAGGGGCAAAAAGTTGGAGATCTCCTTCACCCAGAAGACAAGTGGTCGAAGGATTGGATGCAATATTGGTTCTATGTGAGGACCAGAGGCATGACATCTACTGGCTCAGACAGGAAGAAGAACACCCGCTACCCGCTAGCCTTCGTAATGACCCCAATGAGGCCTTGACCAAGGGAATCCTAGGTCCGGGGACTGAAGAAGGTCGTGAAGCATGCGACAGGGCCTTTGGTCTGGCCTACTAGTACTCCAAAGGTCGAGACTTGGTCGAGAGATGGTGGCGGCTAACTGCTGGCCTCTCAGAAGGAATAGGCCCGCTATGACCATAGAGATGGTTAGCCTGCCTGTGTTTGGTGAAGGTATCGGGGTCCCTTTCCCACGCTTCGGCTTTGAGAAGAAGGAGGGTTGTGCTGCAGAGAAGCTAGTGAAGTCTATGGAGGTGAGGGCAAGTGAGATACTGGGCGAGATGTCTGATAGAGAGTATCTAGCGCGTCAGGCCATCGTTGGTACGATGCCCCAGCTTAATAGAGGCTTTGAAGAATTTGAGATCCACCATGAGGAACATGAAGTTCCTATGAAGGTGTACAAGTCCATAGAGGACAAGACGAGGAAGACTAGCGCCAAGAATAACAACTATTGTGGCGAAGGCGATGAAGAGGAAAGGGGGCTACTGCGTCCAAGGTCACTACCAAGAGGCGGAAGACTAGGGCCGCATTTGCCACCGCCTCTACCGATGCGTCTGTGGCTACCTCCGCTAATGATGGTGAGGAAGTTGCCGACAACATTGGTGGAGGCTCTAGCTTTGCAGTTGCTTCCTTGGATCTTAGCGGCAACGATTTGGCGGATACCGCGCTCTAGGGTACATGTGGTGCCCTTGCTGCTGAGCCCTCCACCGTGGCGCCTATGCCCAACATTTTAGGTGATTGAAACCTCTAGCTCTGAGGGTGATGGGCGCTAGTGATGGTGATGTTTCTCTGCCTAAAGAGGGGGGAGACCGCTGGTACTGGCCTTTGCTGACCTATGACTTGGTCTCAACGAGGAGTTCAAGGATGAGGTGGAGGCGAGCTCTCCAGTTGCTTTGCCTTAGGTCATAGGGTTTGAGGCCACTAGACACCATGCCGAGGGTGTTGGATGCTTAGGCAGCATCTCGAGTCCTTTGCATCTTGGTAGGTTCACTTCCAGCTTTGCTTTTTCCTTTAGTAGCTAAGCTTTCTTATTTTATGGGGACTTGTTTCCTATTTTTCTAGGGGGCTTGATGGAGCCCTTGGAAGGACTGATGAGAACCCTGACAACCCTTTGGGTGTGGACCTCACTCGGATTGGCTTGGGATCCCCTCTGAAGCCTCCGCTTGGTGGTTCGACTCCTCATCTATCCGACACTGGCTTGGATGGTGGCGAAGGTTACTTTTTGTTTCTTGTTTTTTGTTTCTGCATTATTTTATATTTGGTCTTTGCTGATTTTGTTCGCTATTCTAGGTGCCTCTGACAGCACAATAAGTGGGTGGGTGGATGTCCTTGAAGTTGTTTATATGGATATAGGAGGTTGTTCTTCCTATATCCCATATTGCATTACTTTTTGTCTTATGTTTCTTACACTTAAATTTGTTGCCAGGCCGCCTTCGCCACCATCTGAGGAACGTGGATTACTTCAAGTTGCTGCAGATGAACTTGGAGCAGCAATGTGTGGTATGTTTCTTTTTTTCATTTCTCGGCTTGTTACTCTATTGTTTTTGTGGCTGATGCTCCTTGGGCAGAGCCATTATCTTTCAGAGGCCATTGAGAGCGTGGCACATGCGAGGTGGTCGACCGCAATTTGGCCATCGAGGCCTTAAAGAATGAAGTGGAGACTCTGGAGGCTAGAAGACTCGGCTTGTGGCAGAGGTTGGTAGCCTTCGCACAGCCCGTGGTGAACTAGAGGAACTCCAGAAGAAGGCTGACTCGCTGAGTAAGGAGGTTTAAGGGGCAAAGGCTGACGGAGCGACTAGCTGCTGAACAACGCCTTGAAGGCCATTGAGGCGGGCAACAACCTTCAGAGGGAGAGTGGTGTTGCTCTAAAGGCGCAAGTAGGTGTGCTATCTAAAGCGCCTTGAGGATGCTAAGTCCATCGGCCTGGCAGCGGCTGAGCTTTATGTGGGGGCCACTCGAGCAGTTCGAAGACTCCACAACCGCCGTTGCCTTTGAGTAGCTTCAGCCTTTAGCATCTTCTCATGGTTGAAACCCAACTTCATGAAGTTGCCTGACTTCGTTGGGGGTGCTATGGATTTGGAGCTTTGGCCTCCGCTATAAATCTTTCAAAGATTGTTGGCACAAGATGTCTACCCGCACACAAGGGGCATGAAGGAGATAGACCTTGAGGTGCCCAACCGACCTTGGTGCGACTTCGCACGATATCCATAGATCGGTCCACCATTTCATGAAGTCATTCTGGGTGAGATTTGGCCAGGCGGAGGCTCGCTGGGCCGAGGTTAGTTTGTCCATTTATAACTTGTTTGTCTGTCTTAGGTACTTTACTACTTGCTTGCTGTTTTTATAACTTGGTGTTATTTTCTGCAGGAGTTGCAGAAGAAAGATGATGCATGTGGAGTTGCTGGTGTGTGATCTTCACCAGCTGCAGAGGCGCCGGCTATGAAGGCTCCATCTCCATCTGCTGAGACCTCGAACCCCTCAGGGCCCGTGACTGCACCTGCTGATCCGGAGGTGTAGTGTAGGTTTTAGTTTTCTTTTAGGCTTAGTCGAAGGCGATACGCCATAGTTGTGTATATTTGTGTCTAAATTGTGAACTTGTGATGCACAGGTCTCCTTCACTGGGACTGTGCAGGACGTCTCTCCTATTACTATGTATCAAGACGACATCTTTGTTAATGGTGAATTATGGCGATATTGGCGGGAAACTTTTCCCCATCGTTCTATTGACGATATGTTGCTTTTGTAAAGTATGATATCGACAATGAGCATGCGGAGTTTACTAGGTCGCTGGCTTAGCGAGGGCGTCATCCTTAGTTTTTTAATTGACTTGTTTGGCCAACATTCGTGACTTTGTAATTGTTATTTGGGAGGCCTTATCACCTTCTCTTTTTGTTTTGTTGCCTTCGCGCTTTTGTACTATTGCGCTTCTGATGCGCTACTGTTGTAATTGTATCTATTTTGTAATAAACTTCCCCTTGATTGTTTAATTGTGTTTTTTCATCTTATAGGTGTTCCTATTAAGATTTTTTAGTAGGCCGAAGGGTTACATTTTCTTGCGCCTTGATTTCTCTTCTCGCCTCCGCCTCTTTCTTTTCTGACCGACGTTGAATAGAAGTCTGTGCTTTGGCGCAAAGGATCTGGTGGGTTGGTTTTTTACGTTGGGCGCCATGCGGAGGCTTTGGTGCTTGTTCTGCCCCTCTGGCCTCCACCGCTGCTGCTACTTAGAGTTGATAGGGAAGCTCTAGCACATAACAACGGACGAACTTAGGTGCTCATGTTTGATCGTGCCGATGCTGCGAAGGCTTTGGCGCAATTCGAGCATTCATTGGAGATGTTGGCTTAATTCTTGCTACTTCTCAAGAGGCCACAGAGCAATTTGGACAAGCAACGGAGGTTGAAGAAGCATTTCTTGGACACTGGCCCTGCTTGCACTTGGATTTTCTTGCTCTTGCCTTCGGCTATGCTATAGCAGTTGCTCTCCATGTCGAACATGGTTGATGTCGGGTTGTGCCAGATGGTTTTTTCTTTGGTTGCGGGGGGGATGTTACGAGCCTTCATGCGATACCCTCCTACAACCTCTGATACTGACTAGATGCTGCCAAACTCATGTTTCACCAGACCATGCGAAGGCTTTACGACATCGGTTGGATGATGCGTTCAACCTAATCGTGGCCATCGCCGGGCAATGCGAGCTGCTGGATTTATGAGTCTTCGCATGATACCTCCTGGTCCCTCGTTTCTAAGGAAACTATGGCCTCCATCTTTTCTCTATGTTGACTTTGTAGTGTGTTGTCTTTTGGCTGGTTGGTTTCCCCTCTGGCGCTCTTCTAGGGGAAGTGGTATGGAGATGCACTGACTGGGTCTGTTTGTGATGGCGAGGTGGCGGGTTTTATAGCCTGCCCATTGTACGTTTTTAATAACTCTTGGTGGTTGGCCGGTGTTTATTGCTTGGATATGTTTTAAAGTTGAGATTCCCCTATACCTGGTGTATCTTCTGGGCTATTATGTTGTTGTACTTTAGCTATTAATTTTGGTAGTTAACTAAAGCTTGTTAGCGATAAGCCTCTCCCTGATGCCTATGCCGAAGGTAGGTCTTTGTCGGGTTAGTTTTGGCCTTTATTTTGGCCAGTCTGATAAATACTTGAAGCTTGAGTATGGATAGACTTTGTTAAGGTTGTCGTCTAATTTAGCCGAGGAGGTTGTTCCATGCTTTAGAGCCCTCGTCTAAAAACTGAGGGTCCTCTATTTTAATTCTACCGTCGAATATTGTGGTTGCGTTGCTTGCCACTTTCGACCTTCGCCTTTTGTGTTATTTTATTTTTATTTTTTGGGGTGATTCCTCTTTATATTTTAGAGGGTTTTACATGGAACTTGCCTCATTAAAAACCTCACCTCCGCTAGGAGCCCCTTTGTGAGGAAAAGAGTGCAAGCCCTTTTGCATGAAAAGTAAAAATGCGAAAAATAAAAAACTTAGTGACCTTCGCTTATAGTTCCACGGAGGCCACCTTTTTACATTTAGATGTAAAACCTACGCAAACTGTCGATGTTCCAGGTGTGCGTTGTTGTTCTACCTTCGCCATCGGTTAGGTGGAATGACCTGGGTCTTCTGGCGGCCTTCGCCAAGTAAGGGCCTTCCCATTTTAGTTGGAGCTTTCCAACATTTTCAGCATTAGATCTTCTTCTGAGGACTAGGTCGCCATCTTGTATGATTTTCCTGATCACTTTGCTGTCTCTCCAATTTCTGGTTTGGTTTTGATACTTTGCAATGTTTTCAACTGCTTCCAATCTTGTACCCTCAATCATTTCTTTAGAGTATTCTTCATCTTCTGTGAGTGCCTG
The DNA here is from genome assembly GCF_019320115.1 of Miscanthus floridulus. Taxonomy (NCBI): domain Eukaryota; kingdom Viridiplantae; phylum Streptophyta; class Magnoliopsida; order Poales; family Poaceae; genus Miscanthus; species Miscanthus floridulus. The sequence goes on from NC_089583.1 coordinate 16,796,126, forward strand.
CTTTATGACACGGAGGCTCTGATGCTTGGCTTCTTCGAGCAACATCACTTCTTTGCCATACAAGAGTTTGAACAGTGTGAAGTATGTTGTTCTAGAGGCTATTGTGTTATGGGACCACACTAACTTTGGTAGTTCCTCTACCCATTTGCCTTTGTGAAGTTGAAAAGAGTCTTTGCTATTGCTGAGAATATTACCCTATTAGCTCTTTTCAATGCGCCGTTTGATTCTGGGTGGTAGACTGAGGCAAAGGCAACCTTGGTGCCTACACTCTTGCAAAATTCTTTGAAGTTGTCCAAGTCAAACTATTTTCCATTGTCAACTGTTAGGGTTCTTGGTACTCCGAATCCATAGATTACGTTCTACTAGAAGAACTTCTTTACTGTTTCTAATGTGATTTTGGTGAGTGGTTTGGCCTCAATCCACCTTGTGAAATATTCTATGGCTACTACTGCAAACTTGTCCCCCCTTGCGATGGTGGCAGCGGCCCAACCAGGTCCATCCCCCATCTTTGGAGGGGCCAAATGGGTGGGATGAGTTGTACAGTAGTCGAAGGTTTTAACTGGTGTGGGGAGGTGCTCTAGCATGCTTGGCATGTCTTGACAATCTCTTCTACATCCCTGATAGTGCCCTTGGACCGATGTGTGAGCCACAAGAACCTGAGTGAATTTCTTGTAGGAGGGTTTTGCCTTCACTTTAAGATATGTACTTGAGCAGCGGTTGGACAACGCCTTTTTTGTATAGTATTCCCTCTACTAGTGTATAGTTTCTTGCTCTCGCTGCCATTCTTGCTATGCTTGCTTCATCCACTGTGTTGCACGTTATTGATGCAATCTATGATCAATTGCCTCCATTCTTCTAATTCAGTGACTAAGATTGCTTTGAATGCCTTCGTTGTGGCCTGTGTTGCTAGTACTTGCAGTATTTGATAAAAGGCTCCATTTGGCATGGTCAAGTTGTTTGCTGCTTCCTTCGTCAGCTCGTCTGCTTTTGCATTTTCTGCTCTTAGTATGTACTGCAAGGTGAATCCCTAGAATCTCCATTCGAGAGCCCTTACTACCTCTAGGTACTTGGCCAGTTCTGGTTCTCGTGCCATGTATTCTTTTTCAACTTGCCCTGCTATGACTTGGGAGTCTTTTTATGCTAGTAGTGTTCTTACTCGTAGTGCCTTTGCCTTGTTGAGGCCCAATACAAGGCCTTCGTATTCTGCTATATTGTTTGTTGCCTTGAATTCAACCTTGCTGCATACTTTGTGAAGAGGCCAGATGGTGCTATCAGAACGGTGGAGGCCCCAGCGCCTAGACGCCCCCAAGCCCTGTCTGTGTAAAGTGTCCAGATTTGGGGCTAGGGCTGTGGGACTTGTTGTGCCGAAGGTGTCCAGTCTGCCATAAAATCTATCAATGCCTATGACTTGATTGTTGTTCTTGATACATAATTAATTTTGAATTGGGATAACTCTATTGCCCATTTCCCTATTCTTTGAGAGGCTTCTTTGTTGCAGAGTATGTACCCTAGCGGTTGCAAAGATGGTACTATAATTTCATTTGTTTGGATGTAGTGCTTCAATTTCCTAGAGGAGATCAACACTACATATGCTATTTTTTCAATTTCTGTGTAGTTTAGCTTTGCTCTTGATAATGCTTCTGAGATGTAGTAGACCGGTTGTTGAATGACCTTCGACTCTTCTTATTTTTATTGGACAAGCACCCCACTGACTGCATGGTCAGAGGCTGCAACATATAACAGTAGTGGTGCTTCTGGATCCGGCACTATTATCATGAGTTTAGTAGCCAAATAATTTTTGAGTTACTGGAAAGCCTTTGATTGTTCTGGCCCCCATTCTACTTTGTCTCTGTCTCTTAAAGCTTTGAAGAATGGGAGGCTGCGTTCTCCTAACTTTGAGATGAATCTGTTCAGCGCTGCTATTCTTCTAGTGAGTTTTTGGACTTCCTTCTTGGTTAAGGGTTCCACCATCAAAATTATGGCCTTTGTTTTATCTGGGTTCGCTTTTATGGCTTCGGGTCCTATGATGTACCCGAGCATTTTACCTCTACTTACGCCAAAGAAACACTTTTCTGGGTTGAGTTTCAGCCCGACCCATCTTAGATTGGCAAAGGTTTCCTTTAAATTTGCTATATGGTCTTCTTCATTCTTGCTCGTCACTACAATATCATAAAATTTCTGTAGCTGAGGGCCGAGGACTGCCTTCGTCATCCTGGTGAAGGTTGATCCAGTGTTTTTAGTCCTTCGGGCAATCTTGTGTAATAATAAGTTCCGAAGGGGGGTAGTAAAGCCTGTTTTCTCCTCATCTTCTTTTTTGAGCTAGATCTGGTGGTATCATGAGAAGCAATCTAGGAGACAGAAATGCTTGCATCCTGCTGCTTTGTCAACGGAGGTGTCTATCCTTGGTAGTGGGAATGGATCTTTTTGCGTGCTTTGTTTAGATCTATGAAATCTATGCACATTCTTATCTTTCCATTTTTTTTCTTCGGCACCGGTGCTACATTTGCTAGCCATTCTAAGTACTTGACCTCTCTAATGATGTTTGCATTTAACAACCTCTGAACTTTGGTTTTTGCTGCTAGGATCCTCTCCCCTGACATTTTCCTTTATTGCTGCTTCTTTGGTTTTACTCTAGGGTTGATATCAAGGGAGTGTTGTACAATGTCCCTGCTGACCCCTTTTAGGTCGGAGGCTGACCAGGCGAAGACGTCTTTATGTTTTGCTAAGGTTTCTAAGAGCTTTACTTCCTATTATTCTAATCAGTTGCCTCCGATCATGACTTTCCTATATGGGACTGTCTTCGTTTCTTCTTGGTCCTTGAGACCTGTTTTCCCCTTCGGCATGTCTGGAGGCTCCGTTGAATTAGCTCTAGCTACTTTGATGGAGTTGATATTGCGCTGAGATTTGTAGATGGCTCTTTCTACATTTCTTGCTTCCTTCTACTGCCGTGAACTGTGATGATTCCATGCAAGGCTGGCATTTTCATACGCAGATAACCCATATGAATGGTTGTGTTGAATTTGTTTGTGAACCCTCTTTCAAAGATGGCATTATAGGGGTAGTAGAGATCTACTACATTGAAGGTTACATATTTCATTCTTGCGTTTTCTTGACATCTGAAGGAGACTGGGAGGGATATTTTTCCTAATGCATCTATCCTCTTCCCTCCAAAGCCAATTAGTGGTGAATTCGAAGGTTGCAACTAATTTCTGCTAAGCTTCATTTGGTAAAAGGCATTTACAAAGATGATATCTGTGGAGCTTCCAGAATCTATGAGAACTCTGTTGATTTGCCATCCTACAATGTTGGCCTTGATTACCATGGCATCAGTATGAGGGTAGCTCTCCGGCTACAAATCTTGTTTTGAAAAGGTGATTGGTGTCTTGGGCCAATTTGTGTAACGCACTAGGCCTTGAACTGCTATGTTGTTGGCCAACCTAAGGTGATCCTTCTTTTGTTTCTTAGTCTAGAATTCCATCGAGGAGCCCTCGGCTATAGGCAGTATCATACCGATGGTTGGAAGGGGCGTGTGAGGGTTTATTTGGTTCTCTAGGTTAGGTTCGTTTTTGGGTGTTGCGAGCTGTGTTGTTGGAGGCATTGAAGTTGGGTAGCAAAGGCTGCATGCTTTGTATTTTAGCCTATAATATGGCTAGTTGCTGCCTGATTTTGGTTGCTTGGGCTGCTAGTTGACTTGTGGCAAAGGCTAATGCGACCCTATCTCTTTCTTGCTGCATGCTCTATAGCTGGGCCTACAACTATTGAAGCTCTTGCTTCAGAGTGGCACTTGGGGCTTGCTGCTCCTCGGACGCCGGAGGCTGGTCTTTGACCATGTTCTGTTCTTCAGCTTGGTTTTCTAAGGATGTGGCATAAGTGCTGCGGGCGTTGCGCCTGGGTCGCCCTCTCATCGAGGGTTCCATGGGAACCCTGGTGGAAGCTATTCTCTTTATTGTCATAGTGGGTCGTGCTCAGCCAACACGCGGTGGATGCCAATGTTGGAAAACGGTGGTTTCTAGCAGGTGGGACTAGAAGGAGATTGCCGAAGCCTTCGCCCGAACAAGTGCCTCAGGCTAAGGCATGTCGGGTGGAAAGTAGGTCTAAACCAACTTAGGGTTTCATAAATACATTCAACTACTCCCCTATATAGAGTTTGTATTCCCCTTTTATAGGGCATTGCTTGCTAAGGTTACTCTTTATAATTCTGTCCCTTGACGGTTATAGTATATCCTCATAATATCCCTACACTAACATAAACTGCTAAGGGTAATTTAGGTGCCTTCTTCTTCGACCGCCTTTTCTTGATGGGCCACAACCGTGAGTCCGTCTGTAGCCCACGACCCTACACCGCTGCCCTTCAGGAAGTTCCTCGACCCTCTAAGCCTTTGTTTGGGGTGGCCTTCGGGTGTACTTGCGCGCTGGCTCTCCGTAGTCTTCGTAGGTGCCACTAGGGCCTTCCCCGCCGATGACCCTCGGGTACCTTCACTCCGGCCGCCAGAGCCCCCGCCTCAGACCTCCTTTGGGCTCCTTTGTCGTGGGCTCTGGTCCTCTGCCCTGATTGGCCAATTAGGAGGAGGCTGCCATCCTCTTTCCCTACACATCATCCATAAAATTTGTTAACCATTAGCTCTCATCACTACTCTGATCCCTGAACTCCACGACTGACAACCGTGTCCCAACACAGATCAGAGCCAACTCTACCCATAGATTGTAGGAGGAACTGCATATCCACCGATTTGGTTTTTGTTAAGGCCTCGTTCATTTGCTTCATTTTTGTTCCTATCCTAGAAATGTTCCAGGCCCGGACAAGGTGGTTCTAGGTGTGTCACTGGTTCTAGGTCTGGTTATGTTACAGACGTAGGAAGGATGTCTCCATTCTGGGCCAAAGAGGAGGGGAAAAGGCCCGGATTGACCAGTTTTCATTCCAGGCCGTATCTAACCGAACGATCATTTCTTGTCCGGCCTGACTTTAAACCGGGTGGAACATGCCACATTTTGGGCCATTCCAGCCAAAACGAACAAGGCCTTAGTGAGATTGGAAGTGGCCGGACGCTTGGCGGCAACTATGGGCCCATTTGGGATAGCTCCACCACTAAAAAATTGAATCTGGATCTAGGATTCAACATGGAGGGGCACCATCAGTGGATCTGGGATCCAATACAAACTGTTTGGCTTGCACAACAACTCTAGATTCACGCAAGGGCAATTTGGTTGAGATGATCAGATTTGCCCTTAGATAGGCCCCACATGTCAGTTGGCAAAATAGAAAAAAGAAAAAAGAAAAAACACCAACTTCTACCTCGGGCGGTTCGGCCAATGCCTGTTCTTCCTCCTCTGGCCGACGCCAGAGAAGGCGCGACAGTGGTGGGCCTGACCAATGCATGCATGGGGGAGGGCACAGCAGCATTTGGCGGGAGCGGCCCCAGCCAGTGAGCACATAGGCGGCGTAGGGCGACAGCACGTGGTGTTTGACGCATGGGGCACGACTAGGCTCACGCAGCTAGGGCTCACAGCCGTCTACCGGAGCTCATGCTCGTGCGATGGGTGGGGCAGGGCTGGACGCTCGAGAAGACTGGGCGGTGCTCGCGGGTAGGACCTCGGCTCGCACAATGGGCGGAGCTCGCGCTCGCAAGGACAGGGGTGAGCTCACAGGAAAGGGCGCTGGGAGAGGCGAGGCGAGCAAGGGCCGCCACAGAGTTTTTTCTATCACTGATTCAGTTGTGTGGGGAAGAAAGGGGAATAGAAGTGAACCAGTACGTGTGTAACAAGTGGCAATGGTGGGTAATTTTTCCCAACTCCATGGATTTAAGTTTGGTGGAGCACCTCTTGAGGTGATCCACCAAAATGGTGAATCTGCCCCTCAGAGTCACTATTTTTGTGGATTTGGATTTGGTGAAGCTAAGGTGTTTGGTAAACTTTTGGTGGAGTGGAGCTATTTTTAGTGGATCTGGAGCTAGGGGAGCTATCTTAATCAGGCGCTATATATTTGACCTGGTGTGGGGAATTTAGGAAGAAGAGGACTACCACCGACCCTGGCATGCCCTACATATTTATAGATGGAAAATAGTAACCGCACATCAACTCCAAGAGACCATCCAAAAATACATTCTAAATTTGTTTGTCCGTTCGGATGCTCCTTGTCTAGCATGCAAACCGACCCAACTGGCTTGCTCCCCTCTACCATCACGGCTTCCCTATCTAAAATAACTAGACACATTCTCCATTCTGTCTAGCCCATTACCGTGTTGTCCACCGTCATACCGTGCCGTCCGACCGCCATGGCCGACTCCACCGCGCCGACTGCCCGTCGCCCACCTTCTATAGCGCTGGGGCCACTCACCGCGGGCAGCGCACCCGCCCACCACGCCTTCTCTAGCGTGGGGGCACCTTGCCATGGGAACCACACCCACCCACCGTGGCCTTCTCTAGTGTGGGGGTGCCTCGCCATGGGCATCGCGCCCGCCTGCCCGCTGCGGCACTCTCCAACATAGGGGTCACTCGCTACGGGCACCACACCTGCCTGCCTACTAGCATCCCTTGTGCCACTCTATGGCATCTTGAGCTTCGCATTGATGAGCCTCCATTCATCCAAGCAGCAAGTAGATGTTGCACTAAAAGCGCATGTTGCAAATGTATGTTTTCAAATGTTAATGTGTTTTAGACGTATATTGCAAGTGTTTTATCTGGATGTTGTGTATGTTGCAATGGCTATACACGTATGTTGGAAGCATATGTTCCAAATGTTTCAACTATTTTTAGACATATGTTGCAAGTATATGTACCAAATGTTTGAGCTATTTCAAATGTATGTTGCAAGTGTTTCATTTGGATGTTGCAAAAGTAAATCTAAATGTTGCATATGTTGCAATGACTATACATATAATTAAGTTTCAAGAGTATACTACATATGTTGCAATGGTAGGACCAATGTTGCAGAAGAGATGAGACATTAGGATGGGAGTGGAGCGTGGCGGAGGACGGTGAATAGTAGGGGAAGGGGCATGGCGGAGACCCAGTGCGGTGGAGGACAGGACGCGGTGGGGGATGGTGATGCAGCGGGGGAAGATGCGTGGCGAGGGATAGGCATGCTGTGGGGGATGAGGGCATGATGGAGACCCAGCGTCTAGACATCGCGGGATGATGTGGGCGCGGGCGCAGCCAGCACGGGATGCCATAGGTTACACTGGCACGGCGGGGATAGGACAACGTGGGGCGCACCTATTTCTGTTACGTGGGGATAGGATGAGGCACGATGGATGCACTCAAATGGCTACGTTTGGTAGCGGGCGTCGGGCCGGATGTCTAGACGCTAGTTGTGCCGATCTTTAAAACTAGAAGGGTACCCCACGAGTTGTTGTGGGACTCACAAAAATAAAATTGTTGTATATATGAGATAAATCATCTACATATTCTTACATCCATTCTTATCAAAATTGTTTGTATTAAAAGATTGGAAGTTAGTGACCGACATAGCTATTAGTGAGAAATGACATTCATACTATTAGAAGATGATGTAGATGGCTTGCATGTAGAGATAGATACATTCCACCTAAAAAAGTTAGACTAGTCCAACGGGCTATGTAAAAAGTGATTGTCTTTATTTTCAAAACACTACTACAGAATAGCACTTCACTACCGGCCTCATCATTGCCAAAATTAGGAGAACCGGTAGTGTTGACCCTTCACTGCCGGTTCTTGGCTCTAAAAACTAGAAATTGATTTGGGATGTGACCGAATCGGCAGTGATGACAACTATCACTGTCGATTTGTGTCTCTAACCAGCAGTGGCTAGATGGCCACATATCACTGCCGATTCAAGCCAAGAGCCAACAGTGATTGGGCTCTATCACTGTCGGTTCTAGCCAAGAACCGACGATGATAAGCCTACAGCATAAAAGGCTGCAGCCATCCTCTCCTTCCTCCTCTCTTCCATCCCAAGAATAGAGGCGCGTGTTTGGGCCCTTCCCTCCATTGTTGCGACTGCTCTTCACCATGAAGCTAGCGCTTGGATTTTGAAGAATGGCTTGATCTTTTTGCTTTAAGGTTAGTAACAAACATCCACTTCTTTGATTTTGTTGCTTAATTAGCTTCGTTTTGATGGCTACATTGCTTGATTCTCATTATAGTTCTTTCTCTATTCTAGAGAGCACTTTTTCAATTGGACATTTATGTAAGGATCAAATTATGGTGAATTCATCATCCAAAAGGTTGGTGTCTATGAACACATTTAAATTCCTAGCTAATTATCCTATGGTGGTCAAGATCATCATTGTTAGTATGTGATGCTATAATTAGTTCTTAGAAGTAGAGTAGATTCTTTTACAATTTGTTGAGAAAAATAATCTGTGTCACATAACAATGCATTATTTGGAGCTACATTGTTGTTCATGATCATGTCTCTAATTTTAGACTTTTTTTAAAATTAGTGTCTCCATTTTTTATGTGGCATGGAGTAGAATAATTATTCTTTATTATTGTACAATAATTTTTTTATGGGGCTGCATTTTTCAATTTATATGGGTATTGTTTGGAGCTACATTGTTGTTCATAATTATGTCTCCAATTTTAGTCTTTTTTTAAAATAAGTGTCTCCATTTTTATGTGGCATGGAGTAGAATAGTTGTTTTTTTTATTATTGTGCAATAATTGTTTTTACTACGATTTTCAATTTATTGGGCTAGGGCTACCAATTTCAATTTTCTAATATAGACAATTGATCTCACTAAGACCGGATATAGAGACGACCCCTTCATCCTTGCAAGAGATGTTATGCAAGTCTTCTATGCAAGGGACAGCAAGACAAAAAGAAGGCTAAAAGTAGTCCTAGAAGGGAAAAGGAAGATTGTCGGTGTCGATGGAGTGACGGACGAACGTACCCCTACCTATCCTTTAAGAGGGTGACGAACCTGCTTACGTACGGCTTGATCACAATGAGGCCCTCATTGTTGATGCACCTAAATATAGTAGATTATTGTGAACTATGTAATCATTATTCGGACGTTGTTCACCAACTATGTAATCTAATTTATATTTTGTGTGCTTCCCTAAAATTAAATAATTGACGATATAATCAAATATTGAGATGATGTTCAGAAACACTATTATTTGATAATTATAGACCATTAATTAATTATCTTGGAATTAAATAATCAAGACACAAATATTTGTATTATTTTACAATAAATTATATGTATTTACATGCACTAAACGGATAAAAGAAAAAAACATAACCTAAACTAACCTAATCCCAAATGCTAGCGTAGCGGTTAATGCTAGCGTAGCGGTTAAGGCCCTATAATTTGGACCTCGAATTAATTAACTCCCGTTCAGAGGATAAAACAAAAAAGAAAACCTACCTTGACGTACTCCCTATCATAGCGCAACGCTAAAAGCCAGCTACTGTGAAGCCCGCGCCCTTGGTTCGAATCCTAGGTGCAGCTAACTTTTTTATATTTTTATAGAATTAAATGAATCTCAACTTAAACTATAAAAATGATAACAAAACATTTCCTAATGTAAACCCTCCTTTAACGGAGCGGCTAAGACACTAATCCCTCTTTCTCGCTCCCACGGTTCGAAACCCAAGCAGGACAATTTTTTTTATTTTTTTATCCAAAGCCCGTGGTAGTGGCTATGATTTAAAAAAAAATAAAAGCTTAGTGCCTGCGGCAGCGGTAGCTACTTTGCCAGGCCTATCACTATTGGGTTTTGCATAAAAATCGACAGTGATACATGGAATCACTGCCGGTTCTAAAAATCAGCACTAATGACCCCTGTCACTGCCAGTTTTTTATCAAAACTGACAGTGATAAGAATATTCCCTCCATGGGCTAGCAGTGCTCCCGCTGATCACCACAGCAGGGGCACTACTCCCACCTACCACAATAGCTAGCCTATAAAATGGCGCCCTGCTAGGGAGCCTCTCCACGGCTAGTATTTGTGTTTATTTTGCAACTCTGTTTGTTTGTTGTTTATTTCTCCAGTTCGTTCTCTGCTTGCTAGTTTCCACATACATGGCCTCTCTATGGGAGAAAGCCCTCCTCGTACAGATATCATTATGCATCATAGTCCACTAAAATGGTGCACACAAGAGGTACTAGAAGAATGCTACTAAAGATAGAGCAACGCCGAAGATTGGAGACGCCGCAAGGTTCACAGAGCCATCCGCTGCATTGTGCTCTGGACTGTATGTCTAGAGAGACATGGCATCCTCTGTGCTCGGCCTACCTGGTGTGCTCTGGGCAATTTCATGTCTCGGAGCGGCATTGGTTCATCGGTGCGGTACCAAGCTGAATTCGGTGTGCTCTGGACTGTACCGAGAAAAAAGCCATGTACAACAGAGGCATGAATTCATCAATGCCACCTTGTCATCTCCAACCGGTATAGCTCGTAGACCACCTCGGCGCTGCTGTTTGACCCAAGTTGGTGCTAGAAGAATGGTATTGATGTGGTTAAATTATAATGTGTTGATATACATTGATTGTAACATTGACCTGTATGCAAATAGGTCTTTGTTATCGTATATGTAATTTTAGTGTAAGGTCTTTGTTATCGTATATGTAATTTATTTCTAATATTTTTTTTATTTTTTGATGTATTTTTGTACTCTATCTAAATAAATATATCGTTGTTGTTAAACTTTCCCACGGTCCTTTACATATATGCACCTTCACTATCGGTTCTATTTAAAAACCAGCAGTGATATTCAGTTTCACTGTCGGTTGTAACTGAAAACTGACAGTGATGTCCATGCCCCATATATAAAACATATCACCGGCCACATACATCGATCCCACCCACTCATGAACTCTCACAGTCTCATTTCTCACGTTTCACTCTCACTTCTCTAGAAATCCACTCTCTCTCTATGTGATTTGGTCATGGCTCCTGCATTTTTATTGATATTGATACGTTGTCTTCTTCAATATTCTATCTATATTCATTTGATCTATATTTATATTCATGTTTCTTTGTATTCTACATTTATATATATATTCTTATTCCTTGCATTCGATCTATATTTAATTATATTACCACATTTTATTTGGAAGAATTTTTTGTGCATATATTTTATGTTCATATTTTTTTGTATTTTATCGATCAGGTGGTACGAACAACAGACCTCCACCACCACAAGAACCAGGTTTCCACCCCGGCGATGAGCCATTTGCTCCTAATGTGGCCATTCCACGATTCCTAGTTCCAGCTATTGTATGAAATATTTTCCAATATCTTTTATTTTTTTATGCTAACAAATAAGTGTAATTAGTTTAATATCATTGTTGCATATATATATGTCGCAGACTATATCCCCAATAGATTGGCTGCGAACAACACTTAGCTGCTTCTTTATCTCAAACATCGTCGAGAACACGACATCTAATGCAAGTGGTCGGCTATGGACGTGTGAACTCAGTTTTTCCATCACGGCAGTGATTCCGATAGTAATTAATGTTTATTTAGCTAGGTTTGTAAGGTTGTAGTTTTAATTGGGTTCTAATTTTAATTTGTACGGCTTGTGTGTTTAATTATTGTCATGCATGTAATTCATGTAACATTTGTTGGGTAACTAGAAATCTACATTCCGGTGTCGCATTGGTCTTACAATTCTTCTTAGGCTTGCACGTGCCACGGGCGAAGGAAACACCAAGTTTGGGATTTTTCGGAGATGGTTTGCTACTTTTCTGAGGTTTAATTGAATTTCTGCGTGACGACACTGATTAATTATAGGTTGAACTGAGTCTACCCACGAAAAGATCTAGAATAGTGCCAAACTTTTACACAGGGTCTCATGTGCCCTAGGGATCAGAATTTTGTTTAGGTCAATGAAAAAATCTAGTGGGTCAAAGATGTAATTCACTATCTTTTGTCTCATTCAGCACTGAGAAAAATATAATAATACAAAAATGAATAGAAAAAATCTAAGATCTTGTTTGGGGCCTTAATTTGGGTATACATGCTTGCCAAAAAAAACTTAAGCCATTTCGACATAAGCGGAGTATATATGCTTCACAGAGGTATATGAGCCCTTTCATCGAACCATGACTATACACATAGGTTATCAAGATTTCTGTGGTTCATATGTATTCCAGTGTTGTATTGGTCTCAAACTTTTTCTTAGCCTTGGACATGCCACGGGTGAAGGAAGCACCAAGTTTGGGATTTTTTGGAGATGGTTTGCTACTTTCTGAGATTTAATTGAATTTCCGTGCGACGTCATCGATTAATTATAGGTTGAACGAAGTCTACCCACGAAAAGATCCAAAATAGTTCCAAACTTTTACATAGGCTCTCATGTGTCCTAGGGATAAGAATTTTGTGGAGGTCGATGAAAACATTTATTGGGCCCAAGATGAAATTCACCCTCTTTTGTCTCATTCAGCACACAGAAAAATATAATAAATAAAAAAACTAATCAAAAAAACCTAAGATCCTGTGTGGGGTCTCAATTTGGGTGTACATGCTTGCCAAAAAAATTTTAAGCCATTTTGATATAGGAATAAACATGCTTCTATTTATTCAGTATATAAAAGGAATCTTTTTGTATATATAAACATTACTATCGGTTTCAAAAAATTGGCAGTAATGAGACGAAACCGACAGTGATGCTGGTTATCACTATCGGTTCGTTTTGAAAACCGGTAGTGATTTATAAAAAATTTTAAAAAATTGTGCTAGCCCTCCGGATCGAGCTTGGGTCTTGGGGACCAGAGTTCTGAGTCTTAACTGCTACACTAGTATAGGAGGTGTGTCAAGGCGTATTTTATTTTTCTTTTTGATCTTTTAGACCGCTTAATAATTTATAAATTAAACCAAAAAATTGGGCCGCCTGGGACTCGAACACGGGTCTCGTGGGCTATACTGCGCGGTCTTAACCATTGCGCCAGTCGAAGGATTTTGAAAGAAAGGGAAAAGATATGCCACTTAACCCATAACCGCTGCACCCCCATCACTATCAGGTCTAGGCATGGCCCGGCAGTGATATTGCCTCATCACTATCGGTTTAGACCTTGCAACCGGTAGTGATGAGCCATTAGGATAAAAGCAAGGCGTGGGGTGAAATTTTTCAAAGTCATTTCATCCCCGTGCTAACCCCTCCCCCCATGCCGCCGAAGCACCACCCCGCACTGACGGGCACCACTACCCCCACGCACCCGTCCACCGCGCCACACACCATCGTTCCTAGCCCCACACTCCTCTACTTCGACGTCGATGCCCGTGCGTCCCCGTTGAAAGGTCCTAATGGCTAGAGGGGGTCAATAGCCTATTTAAAATTTCTACAACAACACTTAACAAACCGGTTAGATAAATATGAAGCTAAGCAAGTGTTGCGCTAGCCTACTAAAAATGTATGCCACCTACCACAATTCTAGTTTATATAGTTTCTATCCACACAATGGCTATGTTACTACACTAAGTTAGTGTGCTCACACTAACCAAACTAACAAGCTCTCACAACTAGCTATACTAAAGAGTTTGACAACTAGTTTGCGGTAATGTAGAGAGAAAGAGAGCAAGATGGTTATATCGCCGAGTCAAGGAATAAACCAATCAATCACAAGAATGAATACCAATGAAGACCAATCACCTCGAAATCAAATGATGACACAATGATTTTTACCGAGGTTCACTTGCTTGTCGGCAAGCTAATCCTTGTTGTGGTGATTCACTCACTTGGAGGTTCACGCACTAATTGGCATCACACGACAAACCCTAAATAGGGTGCCGCACAACCAATACAAGATGAGGATGACACAAGCCATGAGCAATTTACTAGAGTACCTTTTGGCTCTCCACCGGGGAAAGGTCAAGAACCCCTCACAATCACCACGATCAGAGTTGGAGACAATCACCAACCTTCACTCGACGATCCTCGCTGCTCCAAGCCATCTAGGTGGTTGCAACCACCAAGAGTAACAAGCGAATCTCGTAGCGAAACATGAACACCAAGTGCCTCTAGATGCAAACACTCAAGCAATGCACTTGGATTCACTCCCAATCTCACAAAGATGATGAATCAATGATGGAGATGAGTGAGAGGGCTTTGGCTAAGCTCACAAGGTTGCCATGTCAATGCAAATGGCCAAGAGAGTGAGCTTGAGCTGGCCATGGGGCTTAAATAGAAGCCCCCACGAAATAGAGTCATTGGCTCCACAGTCCACTGAAAAATCGAGGCTACCGGACGTGCCTGTCAGAACAACCGGACGCACCCTGCCAGCATCCGGTTAACGGATGGCTGCCACATCATCCCTCGCTTCAAATGCTAAGCACCTGATTTCAATGGTTAAGTCACGACCAGATGCAGCATAGTGCCAAGACCGGATGCACCTCTACCGAGTCTAGTCGTTTCTAGAGAGCTCCTAGAGTTGCTCAACTGCAACAAGACATGTCTGGTTGATCATGATCGGACACAGCATCAGCGTTCGGTCACTTCCAGTAAGGTCCCAGTCATGATTAGACATGTCCGATCACCCCTGACCAAACTCACCCAGCGTCCAGTCAACATAGATTAAACCCCCAAGCCACATCAGTAGGACCGAACGCTAAATAGTGTTCAACCAGAGTCCGGTCACCTATGTCCGGTCTCAGGCTGAGAGTACCACCTTCTTTTATAATTGACCAGACGCTGCTCCCTAGAGTCTAGTCACCACATGACCAGTGTCCGGTGCACTCTATAAAACCCTATCTTTTCTGTATAGGGCGCCGGTGGCACCGTCAGACTGTCTACACTCTATGGGCAGACACTCCGTCGGTGAAGTTTTGAACCCTTGCTCTCAAGTGCTAAACACAATGTGTATCACCTTTGTGCATGTGTGTTAGCATATTTTCACAAACATTTTCAAGGGTGTTAGCACTTAACTAGATCCTAAATGCATATGTAATGAGTTAGAGCATCTAGTGGAACTTTGATAACCGTATTTCGATACGAGTTTCACCCCTCTTAATAGTATGGCTATCGAACCTAAATGTGATCACACTCGCTAAGTGTCTTGATCACTAAAATGAAATGGCTCCTATCACTTATACCATTGCCTTGAGCCTTTTGTTTTTATCTTTCTTCTTTTCAAGTCCAAGCACTTGATCATCACCATGGCATTACCATCATCATGTCATGATCTTCATTTGCTTCACCACTTGGAATGTGCTACCTATCTCATGATCACTTTGATAAACTAGGTTAGCACTTAGAGTTTCATCAATTCACCAAAACGAAACTAGAGCTTTCACCCGTTAGTCTCGTGCCAGCGCTCGCGACGCCATCCACCGCCCCACGCTGGAGCACCACACCATCCATGCCCTCTTCCTCGTCCACGATGCCAGTCGTGCCCCTCCTCCTCCAAGCCTACACTCCCACCACCGAGGCCTTTAGGACCATGTGGACAGCTGCTTCCTCACCCCCCACGGTGAGTGCGTGGCTCACTACCCGCTATGTGTTTGATGAAAGGCCCGTTAGGTTAGCCGAGGCCAACTTGGGCTATGCCACCCCTTCCTTCTTGCATACGAGCTTCAATTGCATACGAGAGTAGATTGTGGTGGAATGAATTGTGCATGTTTTCATACCGTGGTGTGAATTGGAAGTAATAGTTTGTTAAAATTTGTTGCCCAATTAACATGCACCGGAATTCAGGTACGATAGTTAAATCAAAGCTGCTTGGTATAATATAGAAGGTGTAAAATTGCAGTACATGTATTAATTTGCAGCAACATGTGTTATCTCGTGATGGTTTTGTTGATGTTGTATCCTAGTTGGTGTCATCAGAAGACTGGATAGGAACTAGTTTTGTACCTTTTTTGTGACTTGGGTGGCCACTTGCAATGAGTTAGTTTTCTATGTAGCTTCCCCAACTAGGTTCCATCTCATTTTTGGAATTGCTGCATCATTTTAGTGTTTGTGTTTGATGCTAAGTTTCTGTTCTCTTTATTTTTGCATATGCTATTAGTAGTTGCCCGTAGCCAAAACTAATCACGATCGTGTCACAGCCATGACTCGTCGTCGCCTGTTATCCCGTCGCCGAAGAATAGATTGACGACAAGAAGCGGCTGATATCGCTAGGATGGGAGAGCCGCATGATCCAACAAACGGTGACGGCGTCAATCAGTATGGTAAGAACGAGCAGCCATGGACCTCGTCTGGCCTGCTCGAGCTGGGTCAAAATGATCAAGATGGCCAAGTAACTTTGGTACCATATGACTATGTAGCCACACACGCTAATCAATTGATGACGAGTATAAAAATGTGACAACATATATGCGCCATTTGCATGAATATTACATGGCTCAAGCAACAGAGGCGGAGGACTTTGGTTTTGAGGTTATTATCCGTTCGCCACATGTTTTTTATTATCCTGAAGAAGAGAAGTTCGATGTCGAGTGGGAGTGCTTGTTCCAGCTATACTAGAAACGCTCTCTCGATTCACAAATGTTGATGCTGTGGACTATGTAAGTACCCTACACGCACGATATTACAATTAACTACTCTCTCGAGACATAAATTGTTAACTTTTGAGCACTTCCCATGACTTTATGTAGGTGTATAACGAAATTTTGCATACTAAAAAGCAAATGGGATAACATAGGCTTTTTGGACCCCGGGCGAGTCAATAAGAAGACATGTTTAGGCCTCCATGGATGTTACGTGGAAGACCTGAAAGAGATATTGACTGTTGTTTTCGATAAATTCAAGATGAAGAACAAAACCCACATACTTCTTGCCTACAACTGCGAGTATTTGTTCTCGGTTTTAATTTTATGCTTCTTTCTTTGTTAAGATTATTCGATAATTAGGATTTTATGATTGCCGCAACCATTTCATCTTCATTTATGTCAATCTTACTAAAAATCTGATTAAGGTGTGAGACTTGAAGAAAAAACCATTTCATCATCTAGATGCACTGGTGACAGTGCTGAATTAGTAAGCGATCCTAATAACATATTATTTTCTAATCACACATACCGCTTTCTAATGTTTCTCCTTTTAATGTTGCACTGTGTCCGAAGAAGACATATCGGTGGGACACATGTCCCATTCAAGGTTGTGGAAATGGAGGGGAAGAACCTAAAATAGCCAGCGGGAAACAATGAATGCGAGTTTTATGTAATGTGGACAATGCTTCGCTACATCAGTGGGAAATCGGAAGAAGCAGATTAGTTGGTGTGTATAATCTCTATTTTATTTATGTCTGTTAATAATTCAACAAAATGATTTACTGATTCCTCTTTGGATATAATCTTTTTTGAATGACAGCGCAAGAAATATAACCATGAAAGGCTGTTAGACATGGAGATCGTCGCACTACAATCGGAGCTAGCAAAATTCATCTTAGCCGAGATATTGGAAAAAGATGGAGTATTTTCCGTTGCACAATCCGTGAAGTTCAAGGACTAGTATGGTCCAGAGCGGCTCGCTAGTTTATTGTAAGAAGTCCGAGAAGCATGCTTCATCTTATCGAATAACTTCTTTTTTATTTTAAGGGATCGAGATCTTGATAAGAATATTTGAACTATAACCGTAATATTGTTATGTTTAATATTGATGGACTTGTCATCTACATAGCGTATATAAAGAGAAACCCGATTCCACGAAAAAATATAAATTAAAATAAATTATAAAACAATAAAATACGAACGGACCATCATTGTCGTTAGCAACAAACCGGCAGTGATGGCCAAGATGGCACTGCCGGCTTGAGCTACAAACCGATAGCGTTGACTTAGACATCACTGCCGGGTCTTGTCCCAAACCGGCAGTGCTGGTTACGACAACACTGTCGGCTAAAGACACAAACCGACATGATGTTCGAGGTTACACTGCCGGGTGGTCTCATGAACCGGCAGTGTTGGTGGAACTGAACTCTGTCGGGTTGTGTAAAGGACTGACAGTGAAGTTGCAGAACATTGCCGGTTTATAGGAACCGACAGTGGTAGCTAACCCTCATCACTGTCGGTTTAGTTGTGCCGGTTCAAAATCCGGCAATGATGGGTTGTTTTGAACCGGCAGTATTGTCCTGATCTGGGGTAGTGAAAGTTGCCATGTCATGGCAAGACTTCGCCTCCTTCTTATCAACCTTTTCAAATCACGCACATCTCTTGCGGCTCGTTTGGTTGGTGGTAATTGAAAGCAGAGAATGTGACTTTAGAGATAGGAGTTCATAAATCTTTTGTCTGTTTTATGGCAATGGGAGTTTTGGTGAGAAGGGAAAGGGGAGTTTAGAGGGCGCCCAACTCCCAATAATCAATTCCCTAGGGGAGCAGTGGTAACTCAGCGGGAATTATGTTCTAAATAAAAGAGAAATAGATCCTTGCCGTCCATCATGATATGTCTTTTAATTTTCCTCTCAAAACCCCCATGCCAAATAGGGGATATAAATTCCTCCTTCAATGCCCTTTCTTATTTCCCTCCACGAACCAAATAAGAGATTGAGACTAAAAGTCAATTTCCTATATTAATTCCCACGTACTCCCACCACTAAGTCTTGTTGTGACGTGGCAACTTCCCACCACGTACGGAGAAGTGGCGGCGCTGAACCCCAAGGGTGTGTTGGAGAGTGGAAAGATATAAAAAATGATTTTTATGCAAATAACTCTCCAAATGATGATTTGATTTCGAGAGTAAGATTTAGAAAGACTCTTGGAGATGCTCTTATTAGCGGAATGACATGTTACTTAGTGGGATATGGATGCCCTGCATTGTTACGGACTAAAAATAGTAAATGTACTTAGTGGAATATATAGGAGCACTTATTAGGGGAATGACATGTTTCTTAGAGGGGTATGACATCACTTAGTGGAAGTTGTTGTTGCACTTATAGAGGGATGACACATGGCACATAGTGGGGTATAACACGGGGATAGCTTGCATTTAGATATTGAAAGATAGCATGGTTTACTTTTATAAGAAACTAGATGATACCCCGCGCATTGCAACGGATATTTGTAGTGCTGCACAAAGGGAACAAATGTGGAATAAAAAATCACAGGGGAGATTAAGGGAAATTTCATGTAAACAATGACAGCAATGTGAAATAAAATGATAGAATAATAAAATGTCAAGTAGAGTTTTTGAATAACATGTATGCAGCGGAAAGGTCTTGGTGAGGCAACAAACTCCACCAGACTTGCTACCTGACGTGACGGGCTTAGTACGTACTATTAACCTCCAGTTCAATGGCGGATTGACGATGACAGCATAGGATCCTCACACTGGAAGACGCCACGCAGGCCTAGGTAGAGCCAGTCTCGTCTACAGGCGCCGCCCGAGGAGCTTGTGCCTGCCACCGTGCAGTGGCCGGCCGTCATCTACCATAGCCAGCAGAGGCATCTTCACCTTACGTTGGTCTTGCTGCACATCCGCTGCTGAGGCCTCCAATTGGGCGGCGGTGACGATGTAGTCGTGCTTGAGCATGATGCGATGCTCGGGATCGGAGACGACGGTGGTGCTGGTTCGTGCGTCGAGGGAGGTAAGGTACGCGTGGAAGACGAAGTTGAAGGCGTTGTGGAGACAGAAGCCACCATCGCATGAGGATTATGCTTCTTCCTGCTTTGGCTTCCACCATTGTCTCTGGTCCTCTAATATATACAGTGGGACAGTCCTCTTCGTGGGTGCAGAAGCGAAACGGATGGACAACAACGATTCTTCAGTTTTTGTGCATTAAAGCTATTGACGTGGATGGGAATATGGAAAGGAATTGGTGGGGAGGAGGGAAACGCATGCATGAAAAGGAAAAGAGGCTGATATACGAAAGTTGTGGGAAGGAGAGAAGACGATCTCTAAGGCGGAGCTGCTGGGAAGGAGAAAAGGTTGAGGGCGTTTCATTCTGTTCTCACGTTTAATGAAGGGATGAAGAACTGTAGGGCCCATACAGATGACGTGGCTTTCTAAGATCACAGGAAAATAGGTTCGTGGGGATCTCCTATTTAGTTATAGAAGATATAGATTCGCTGCTTGTAGTCTTATGCATTGAAGGGGCTATAGAGGTGCACAATATTTTGTTTTTGTTCTCTTCCAATGTATGTTAGTATTCCATCTAGCCAAATTTTTTTTGTCACATTATTATGCGCGCATGATGTTGTATACATATCCTTAACAAATATTTTTTTTCAAAAATATATTCCTCAAATAAAACACACCGCACCCTACGAGAAGTTCAAGTGTGTGGGATTTCTTATCCACTGTTTGTTGAAAAAATTTAGAATTAGGAAATCATATATAACATGAGTCATATTCTTTAAACTTAGTCCAGAATTAGAAAAATGTGACTTAGCTTAGAGCTAAGACACCTTGAATTATGGAAAGGCTTGTAACATGATACATAATTTTTTGAAAAGGTAGCATGATACATAATTTTGAAGCATGTATACATAGAAACAGCTCAATCATATCTTTATAATTTCCTCAATCCTCTAGGGCATATCAGTTATTGGATGCACACCAGCGAAGTGATGAGCTCAATGGCCAATTTCAAAGCTCGGACTTCTTCAATATGACCACAATGACAGGGCACATGGCCTTCCCTTTCTCAAGGTTCTTTGCAAGCATCGCCGCATACACCATGAACAGTTCCTCAAGGATATCCTCACCAAAATGATTCATGATCAGTGGCTCAATACCAGCCCTTATAATCTTGGCAATGTTTTCTGCGCTACTGGAACAATTGAGAACAACATCGCCATCTGAGTCATCGTAGGCATCCCAGTTTGACTCAAAGAGTCTGATGTCTTCAATGTCGAATAGATCATTTTGCTTAATCAATTGTGTCACCTCATCTAGTGATGGTGCGTAGTATGGCATGTTGAAGGAGCTTAGTTTCTCCTTCTCCACAAGGCCCTACAAACCAGCATGTACAGTGTAGGGTTACATTAATGTATTTAATGGATTATTGGATCGGATGTGCCAAAGTAGAACTGTCATTTAGCAGCCTGTTCGTTTAGCTGGGCTTGTTCATTGCTGGTTCGTGAAGAAGTACTGCTAGCTGGTTTGATGTGAGAGAAAAATATTGTTCTGGCTGAAAATTTACGATCATTTACGACAAGCACAAGCCAACCGAACAGGCCGTAGGTATTTGGCAGTGTTTACTACTAATAAACTATGCAATTGATATTGATATTTTGATAATCTTTTATTACTCATTTTTTGTGTTCAACTCGTTGTACGTGTAATAAATGTACCTTGGGGACTAGGTATTCGAGCGCTTGGGAAAGAACTTCCCAAACGCGTGCCACGCCCCCTTGCATTGGCATCTCTTCCCGTCTCCGGCCAGCAAATGTTAGTACCATATAGCCACCTGATACAAGTTCTTTGTGCCGTAGTGACAAAAACAATTCAAAGTCCTTTTCAAATTGTTCCCGGAACAGGTCTACCACAACTTTTGGAGTAGTCTTCCCAATGTAGATGTTGTCAGCATTCACATGTGTTCCATTTGAGAGATCCTCAGGGATCTACAGATACCGGCCACGATGCATGCATAAGAAGAACAACAATATATATTAATGATGTCTTGTGGTGTAAAGTATAGGCGCCATTTCTAATTTTGCATTCACCAAGTACATAAACAAATTTTGCACCCATCATTAGTTTAAAAAAAATACCATTAGTTTCAGCCTTTATATATAGGAATCCGTTGTTTGTGCATTGAAGGGGCTATAGGGGTGTACAATATTTGGTTTTTGTGCTCTTTCTATGTACTCCCTCGGTTACAAATTATAAGATATTTTGACTTTTTCATACATTACCTTTAGTACCCCTTCATTCCAAATTATAAGATGTTTTGCTTTTGTAGATATACACACATTTTGCTATACACTTAGATATACTCATTGTTTGTGCATTGAAGGGGCTATAGGAGTGTACATCATTTTGTTTTTGTGCTCTTTCTATGTCCTCCCTCGGTTCCCAATTATAAGAAACTCTAGCTTTTTTTCTAGATACATTACCTTTAATACTCACTCCATTACAAATCATTTGACGTTTTGGCTTTTCTAGATACATACTTTTTGTTATGCACTTAGATGTACATAGGAACAGAGCAAATGATCTTGAAAAGTCGAAACGTCTTATAATTTCCAAAATATCTTATAATGGAATGGAGTATGTGTTACTACTCGCTCTAGCTAAAAAAAAAATTTGTGACAACATTATGGGTGATCTTGTATACATATCTTTAACCAATATTTTCTCAAAAATATATTTTAAAACAGAGCATATGTTGCATGTACTTTTAGCAAAATTGAGACATGCATATATACCTTGGAACGCCATATGAGGCAGTGGGATGAGTGGAACAGATGGACGCTCTGGCAGGGCAAAATCCTTGTGTACATGGATCCAGGCAGTCCGGCGATGTAGCAAGGGACCGCTGCCTGCTTCTCCTCCACAGCGGCCAGGCCTTGGAGCCGCTGCTGGTGCTGATCGAGCGACCGGAACACAAGGTTGAAGTCGTTGCCCGGCAGATCATTCAGAAAGAACTGCACCTCCATGATGGCGCGGCTTCTATAGTTATCTGCCGTTTCCTGGACATGGGCGCCGATCGTGTTCATCACCTCGGAGACGACGAGCAGCGTGTTCGGCCCCGACGAGCATCCGAGGTCAGCTGCGACCATCGTGCTCCCAGCCCCGGGGGAGAGCGACTTGAGCGCCTCTCTGACAGCCTTGTGGAGCTCCGGCCACGTCTCCATTACCGTCTTCCTCTGCGCAAGAACATCACAGCGCGTTTCATCGTAGATGAAATACATTCAATGAGACTCGCTCTTATCAAAACATTTATATCTCCAAATTAGTTTATTATAAAAATATATTCAAAGATTTATCTAATGATGCTAATTGTGTGCCATAAATATTAATATTATATATATATTTAGGCAAAGTTAAATAGATTAACGACGACATTTTGTGTGTGTGTGTGGGGGGGGGGGGGGGGGGGGGGGGGGGGGGAGGAGAGAGTAGCTCGTAAGCTTTATTCTGAGCACGAACTTGGAAGATAGAATTGGCGGCGTAGCTGTTCTCTCCGTCGCCGGTTGCCATGTGCAACTCCCTTTCCACGGACATGGTGGCCTGCGGCGGAGCGCGGCCATAGGAGATCATGGAGGCCGGCATGGCAAGTGCGGAGCCACGGAGGAAGAGGAAGGACGACGGTGAGGTGAGGCCGCGCTGCAGGCGTGGAGTGCAGAGTTGCCTTGGGAGTGGTGGGGAGCAGCAGCAAGAGCTTGTGGGAAACATTGCCATTGCTCGTCGGAGTTACGGTTTGCTTTGTGTTGTGGGGCTTTGCACTCTGAACCAGGCAGGGCTAGGGCTCCTTTTATAGAGAAACCATGTCCACCTTCAAGTCCAAATAAATACAATTAGTCTGATTAATTAGTCCAAAGAAAAAAAAAGATGATTTAGCATGGCCCCCAAATATAGCATGGCCCCCAAATATGAATTAGCCCTAGCTAGAGATGCTGATGATAGCGATTTTTTTTATTTTTAACACTTTTTTAAAACTATTTTTAAATATGACACTGTTTATTTTTTAAAAAACTAACACTTTTGGCCGCGACTATTCGTATGGCGTGGCGAAATCACGTTGCCGCGCCATGAATGGGGGCAGCGGTAGGAGCAGCGACGTGGCAGCGACTAGAGCCGCTGAACGCTGACGTGGCCGGGGCTGCCGCGCCGTGGATCTGGGCACGTCACTGACGCGCCACGGCGCATGGCGTGGCACCCCTTTGACACGGAGAGACGGACACCTAGCTGGCCCATGCTTCTTTTGCACAGGGGTAGGTTTACAGCATGGCACGACACCCCTTTTATTGGAAGCGAGGCGAAGCCAGCCCGAGCCGGCAAAGTTTACAACAGCTACCCCGCCAGCCGCTGCCGTGGGAACGATGGATAGCTAGGGCGTAGGGAGAGAGAGCGTGGAGTGCATCAGTGCATGGCTGGCGTCGGCAGCTGCAGCGGAGAGGCTTTCTCAGGCATGTCATGTGGCGTGTGATGTGTTGGGATGGCAAGTACTCCAATGTCCCTTAATGTTGATCGCTACGATTTATGTATTGATAACTTATTCGATTTATTGAAAATACGTGCAACATTTTTATCTCTAAATAAATTTATTAAAAAACTAGATTCAAATATCCATCCACTGATACTAATTATGTATCATAAATATTAATATTTTTTTAATATATATTTAGTCAAAGTTGCACTGTGATTGCAGTTGCAGCTGCAAGAGGAGGCAAAGCACCTAGCATTACCTAGCTCTGTGTTCTTGAGCTTTTACGACAGCACATCCACTACGGGAAAAACGTGATTTGCCGAGTGCAAAAATCTTTGCCGAGTGCCAAATTTCGGTCACTCGGCAAAGACCTGCTTTGCCGAGCGCCGCACTCGGCAAAATATGGCACTCGGCAAAGAGGGCACTCGGCAAAGATCTGCACTCGGCAAAGGATGTCACTCGGCAAAGGCAGACACTCGGCAAAGATTGGTAGGGGCCTAACGGCATCCAGCGGCGTCCTCTTTGCCAAGTGCCCCCCGTTTGGCACTCGGCAAAGAATTTATTTTGCCGAGTGCCAAAACTTGGCACTCGGCAAAATATATTTTTTTTTTTGGTTTTTTGCCACCAATTTTTTTTGAAGCTTTAGTACACTACCACAAACAACATGTTTAAATTTGGGACATTTTCATTGCCTTTTGGCATATTTCTATAGTTTATTTTGTTTTGTTGAATTTTTCCATGGAGATGTCCTGGTTTATGAGCATCGTATGTGACAACGTGCTCGAAACTTTTTCAAATTTTTTCCACGGCATACGCATACGATACGGCGACAACTCAACAAGTTTCATGATTTTCAGGAATTCGTTCGCATTTTATACAATTAAAAAACCACTCCCACACAAGTTGGCGGCGTTGCCCCATGAGCACGTTGATCGAAATTTCAAGACAGATCCTGGATTTAGCCTAAATTTACACTAAGAAACAAGGATAACATTTTTTAAACGAATGTAATCCATTATTCGATGCACCTACAGTTCAAACTTACAATTTCTGGAAAAATTCAATAAAACAAAATAAACTATAGAAATATGCCAAAAGGCAATGAAAATATCCTAAATTTAAACATGTTGTTTGTGGTAGTGTACTAAAGCTTCAAAAAAATTGGTGGCAAAAAACCAAAAAAAAATATTTTGCCGAGTGCCTAGGGTTGGCACTCGGCAAAGAGCTACTTAATTTTTTTTAAAACTTCGCCGAGTGCCAGATCACGACACTCGGCGAAGAAAATTGACTTTGCCGAGTGCCGCCGATCTGGCACTCGGCAAAGCTGCCTTACCCCTTCACCCGCGCCCAGTCAGTGCGCTCTCTCTCTCTTTCTCTCATTTCTCTCTCCCTCTCACCTATCTCTCCCTCAGCCGCTGCCGCCACACCGCGGCGCTTGCCCCGGCCACCGCGCCTCCCTACCTTGGCCACCGTGCCTCCCCGCGCGGGCCCCCGCGGCCTTAGCCCCAGCCACCGCGCCTCCCGCCTCGGCCACCGCGCCACTGCAGAAGAGAGGAGGAGGAGGCAGGGGAGAAGAGAGGAGAAGGGGAGAAGAGAGGAGGAGGGGAGAAGAGAGGAGGAGAAGGAGAAGGAGAGGAGAAGGAAGGTGCCGGCCTAGGCCCGTCGACCCTCACGCCGCTGCGGTCGTCCCCGCCGTCGTCGCCGACCCTCGTTCTTGCCATTCTCGTCGCGAAGGTATGCCCTACACCTGTAGTAGTTAGTAGTAGTACTTAGTAGTGTTAGTAGTAGTTAGTAAGTAGTAGTAGTTAGTAGTTAGTAGTGTTAGTAGTATTGTTAGTAGTAAGTACTAATAGTAGTAGTGTTAGTAGTAGTAGTGTTAGTGTTAGTAGTAGTTGTAGTGGTAGTAGTACTTGTTGTACTACTTCGATACTTTCATCTGCATGGAAAGAGAACTAAAGTACATGGCTCGGTCTTGGTATATATATGTTTGTTGGCCTTCGTGCCTATGTTTGGTATATATGTGGTTGTTGGCCATCGCGCCTACGTTTCTTGTAGGTTTTGGAAACCTCCCCAGTGTAGGGGAGGTGCCTGTCGAAATTTTCAATGGATTCTAACCTATTGCCTTTTTATGTAGGAGAAGGACCCGTGGGAGGGACTTCGGCGACCCTGATCGTCTTCATCGGCACTGCTGGTCTACCTACACCGCATCGCCTTGCCACTGCACCGACACACCACTGCCCCGCTAAGCCTAACTCCACCGCCACCCTAGGTATAACCCCCTCCTCCTTTGCATGCATGTTTTATATGGTCACGTAGCCCAGTTAGGCGTCTCCCGTTCGAAAGAGATACAGTCGGAGGTATGCAGATCTTTGCATATCTGCGACCGTATCTCTTTCGGATTGTCCACGTATTTTGGACAGCCCGCGGATGCGTAGATGAGGTTAGTTTCCATGGTTCGCTCCGGTCCGAGACAGACTTTCGGCATCACCTCCCTGTTGTTCTCTGGATACACACTCTCCCTTGTAGGACGTGTATTGGGAGAACAGCGGGGAGGTGCTGCCGAAATTCTGTCTCGGATAGGAGCGGAGCATTGAAACTAATCTCATCTACGCATCCGCGGGTGGGATTAGAACCTATCCTCACCTATTAGATGGTAGGAACTCCGTGTAGATGTAATTGCTAGGTTATATTACTCACTTACATATGTATATGTCAGAGGATGGAGAACCGTGATTGGATGTACACGGGTCACGCAAGTATGACCGGGCGGCACGAGTGTAGGACAAGGTCTGTAGGTCCCGACTCTCAGACCTGTACCATGAGATGCGGCTCCAGTGCATCATCAACTACAGTGCCGAACGTCCTTGGTCAGGTGGTGAGGAAGGCCGATGCCAGGACCAGGATGCTCACCAAGGAGCAGTACCTCTTGGTAAGTATGAAACATTAATACTGACTCCTTCCATGAAGAATAGGTAGGCTTTATTTCATCTTCTGATATATCAATAACTTGATGGCATGCAGCAATGTCCTGATTGGTGCAGCCAGACACCGCCTCTGCTAGGAGGCCATTGTGGACAGGTGGCTCTCGGAGGAGTGGGCGAAGAAGCACAACATCCTGTCGGGACTGCCACCTGCAGATGGGTGGGGCGCCACACCACCAAGGCAACCGGAGCCTCAGCGCGTACGCCCAGATATGGGTAATCTTCTTTGTGTTTTCATCTTTATTTATTTATTCTAACGCTCAATTCTTATTACTTGTAATCATCTTTGTGTTTTCCTCACAGTCCTAGGCGCACCAAGGCCAGGAATGCAACTGAGTTCATGACAGTACGCCCTGGCAGACAAGGGCAAGGCGACAGCCCCGGAAGTCACCTACAACCCTGACGGACTGGGCCCGAGGCGTACACCAACGCGAGCGTCCACTAGTAAGCTTAGCGAGTACACCTTAGCGGCCCATGAGCGCCATGGGGAGGACTTCGATCCGGTCACCCTAGCCCCTAGACACAGACCTCCTGATGAGGATGGGAGGATGGAAGCAGCACGGCCGGTACTAGATGGCGGACAACACAGTCAACTCCGCCCCTGTTCCCAACCTCGCCGAGATTCAAGCAAGGAGCACGAGCTCCTCCCTCCCCATACGCTCTCAGTAGCAGATGGTAGGAACTGTCAGGTTAGTACTGTTTTATTCGTCGTTCATTGCTTTTACACATCTACCTTGCCTTTGCATTGTTTAAACATTGTGGGTGGAATGTTGCAGGCCGACTTGCGGAGGTTGGAGGCCCAGCAGGCGGCCCATAGGCTGGAGATGGAGGCTGTACAAGCCCAGAGGGCGGCCAAGGCGCAGAGGCTGCAGGACATGTTCAGCTTCATGGCGATCCTTCAGGCCTTGCCAGGTGTGGTCGTGCCCCAGTCGCTACTCGCTCCAGTTGTGACTCCTCCTCCTGTAGGGACTACGGTGAGTATATATGGTTGTTTATTCCTTTAGCTTGTGCGGCCCTCCTGTAGATACTCATGAATTCGCTTCTCCTTTGAACAGCCATAGTCGGCGGGTTCGAACCGGACTCCTCAAGGTGGCCCTTCTCCACAGGTCGGGTGGCCAACTGGCCCTCCTCAAGGTGGCAGTTCACACTCCGGGTGGGGAGGCTGGTAGTAGGTACCGTTTATTTGTTTATTTTCATATTGCATGGATTTGTGTTAGACTTAGCCTTATGTTGGACTACTATTAGAGACATATATATATTGTGATGGATACTGTTATGGATGATGCGAATGTATGTGATGGATTATGGACAATGGATTTGTATGTGATGTATTATGGATGGTGGATGTGTATGTGATGGGTTATGGATGTGTATGTGATGGAATATGGATGTGTATGTGATATATCATGTGCTGTGTGTTGATATATATGTGATTTCTTTGTTTGTGCTGATGGAAAGCAAAAAACAAAAAAAAGCATTTTTCCCCTCTTTGCCGAGTGCCACACTCGGCAAAGAGGGCTTTGCCGAGTGCCGTGACCATGGACACTCGGCAAAGTTGGGAAGCAGAGACCCAATTTCCCAGCTTTGCCGAGTGCCAGAGCCATGGCACTCAGCAAAAAAAAAAAGAAAAAATTTCTTTGCCGAGTGCAATAGTATGGCACTCGGTAAAGAATTTTCAAGAAAAAAGAAAAAATTCTTTGCCGAGTGCCGCTGAGGTGGCACTCGGCAAAGAGGCCGTCAGAGTTGACGTCGGATTTTTTTTTTTTGCCGAGTGCTGACGTGACACTCAACAAATGCTTTATCGAGTGTCCGATATGTGGCACTCGGCAAAGAAACCTTTGCCGACGGGTTCTTTGTCGACTGCTCTTTGCCGAGCGTGGCACTCGGCAAAGCCTTTGCCGAGTGCAATAGGGGCTTTGCCGAGTGCCCTAAGCACTCGGCAAAGAGCCCGTCTGCAGTAGTGATCAGAGTATCAGATGGAGATGTGGTCCATCCATACGACCATGCATACCCTTGCTCAATCCTTTGCTTCCGATCCCGTTTTCCTTTTTTCCATGTCTTTATTTGAGTGTAGTGCATTATTGCTTGTTCAAATGCAGTGAGAAATGCTCTAAACTCAGTGATATCAACAAACGCGGTTGCAGAGCAGTGAAAAGTAGCAAAGCTGCAGGTTATTTTCGTCGCTGTGAAAAGTAAGAAATGCTCTCGACTGAGTAATATTACCAGCACAAAAGGATTTCAGCCCCAGTTGCCACTTTTTCACTCCCTCATCCATTCAGCGTGTAACAGTGTCGCGCTTTGGCTGGTTTCTTTCACCGGAATTGGACCGCAGAAAGAAAAAGGAAAAAAGGGTGAAGTGAAATCCCAATCTCACTGTTTCAGCCTATAGCCAGCGGCAGCGCGGAGGTGGAGGCGACAAGCCACAGTGGCCGCCTGCGTGCCCGAATTTTTTATTTTTTAGCCTTTTTTTAAAAAAAATATTCAGAAATAGACTCCTCGTGGTTTGATTTTCGTTTATGGACCCTGACCTCGGCGCCATGACTTTTGGCGCCAAGGAAACACGTCTCAGGCGCCATGGCTAATGGCGCCGAGGTCTTGGCAGAGACGTCGGACGTGGCGGTGACTTGGCGCCGACGTGAAAGGCCTCGGAGCCGTAGATCTTAACGCCGAGCTATTACCCTATAGATCTTGGCGTTTGAAATGAAATAAGTATAATTGTTCTGAGGAATATGCAACAACGCCATTGTGGTTTAGCTGATTAGAACGCGCGCGACTTAGCTCAAAGGCATGAGTTCGAACCCAACGATGAATCTTTTTTGCTATATTTTATAAGCATTTTTTGGCTTCCTGACTCAGTCGCTCAGTCGCTCTCTTCTCATATCATATCAAACACAGCATAACCATCATGTGCAAGCTAAGTGCAGCAAGGGCTTCCTGACTCCAGCACTGATTGGGTCGATTCCATCGAACTGAGCTGACACGCACAGTAGGAGTATAGTATTACGAGTATGTGTCATGTGTGCACATCTGGATTCGTACATATATTTGCAGTAAAAAAAACGGAGAGACGACGACACCGATCGATGGTCGAGTCTCTAGCTATAGCAGGCTGATTAATTGTAAGCACGACGGACCGCGACACGGACGGTCGGTCGTTTTTCTCCAAGATTCCAAGGGTGCGGCAGCTGCCACGTTTGTTTAATAACGGGCCACGCACTTCACGGGAGCCAAAGTTTAGAATCCTTTTGCTGTTTCCGGCTCAAAAGCCGCCATAGTACTTGTTATTTCTTTGGGTTCCCGTCGCCATATGCATGCATGAATTATTGCTACGTACTTATTTATTCTCCCGCACCCATTACAAAAACCCGGTTTAAGACAAGCTGGTTTAAGCCGCCATAGTACTTGTTATTTCTTTGGGTTCCCGTCGCCATATGCATGAAAAATGCTTATAAAAATATAGCAAAAAAAGATTCAGCGCCGGGGTACGAACCCAGGCCTTTGAGCTAAGTCGCGCGCGTCCTAACTAGTTGAACCGCAATGGCGTTGTTGCATGTTCCTCGGAACAATTATACTTGTTTTATTTCAAACGCCAAGATCTATAGGGTAACAGCTCGGCGTCAAGATCTACGGCGCCGAGGCCTTGTCCACGTCGGCGCCATGTCACCGCCACGTCCGACGCCTAGCCAAGACCGCCGAGACGTATTTCCTCGGCGCCAAAAGCCATGGCGCCGAGGTCAGGGATCCATAAGCGAAAATCAAACCACCAGGGGTCTATTTATGAATATTTTTTAAAAAAATGGCTAAAATTAAAAAATTCAGCCTGCGTGCCTGCCGGCTCCCTCCCCCTGCCTGCTGCCTGCAGCTGCATGCAATAGCTCACGTGCAATTAGTTTTATAATTAGCTCATATTTAAGTCTTCGTAGTTAGCATCCGAACGTCCTGACACGAACTAAACTTTAGTTCCTGGATCCAATTTCAAACGGAGGATGTGCTAGTTGTTCACATTGTTACACTCATTTGAGAACAATAATGGTGCCATTGACAGAACCAAAGGGGCAGTAGGGGCTCATGTCCCCCCTCCCATTTGAAAAAAAATAATACACTATAAAATTTTAATTGCATAGTATGTCTACCTTCTACTCTGAGTATTTTAGGAACTCGTGACATCCGAGCGTCACATGCCAATAAAACACTCGAAACTGACCTGTTGATAGAATCGAGTATTTTAAGGCTATGAAACACTTAAATTTTATAACCACAGGGTTAAGATCTAATGATCAGAATTAATTCAAAGATAGAACATATAAAATAAAAAATTACCCAGATTATTTCTATGGAAGCCAAATTAGAAGATTTCAAAGCAAAACCAAATAAAACAAAAAAATTAGCCAGATTATTTCTATGGAAGCCAAATTAAAAAATTTCAAAGAAAAACCAAATAAATATACAGAAAATAAAAAAGCCAAAAAACGGTGAGATAAATATTCAAGTAATTCTGATCATTCTCTTTTAAGAATAATTAATTTACACCAGATGAATATAGAACTTACACCTAAACTGAAGATGTAAAATATGGTTCAATGAAACGTAATCTACTTATAACTACACCACAACACCAAGATTAGCGATGGACGGTCTGACGCTAAAAGCGGCTACAGCGACAGACAATTTGATGCTAAAAAGTTATAGCGTCAGATTTCTACAGACGCTGTAAGTCCTGTCGCTAAAAATCTTTAGCGTCAGACAGTACTTTTAGCATCAGATAGTCCGTTGGCCTAAATTTTTTTAGCGACAGACAGTCCATTGCTACTTTTTGACGACAGATGCTCTGTTACAAGACATATACCGACAGATCATCCAACAGTCCTTGAATTTATAGCGATAGATTGTCCTACAGGACAATATAAATATATATAAAAAAATACAATGAGAAAATATGTAGCACATATCATACCCAGATTCAAGCTTAAGGTCCATCACAAAAAGATATAAAAACACATACATCACATGGAGATCAATACATATATAACATACAATCTTGTACAGTACATCATCCAGATCGAAGATGTTCTAAACCCTGAATAGTTATGATCAAAAGGACACGTGTCATAAGAGCACAAGAATGTGTAACAGGCAAACTTGCTTCCAATTATAACTT
The DNA here is from genome assembly GCF_019320115.1 of Miscanthus floridulus. Taxonomy (NCBI): domain Eukaryota; kingdom Viridiplantae; phylum Streptophyta; class Magnoliopsida; order Poales; family Poaceae; genus Miscanthus; species Miscanthus floridulus. Next base: position 16,828,225 of record NC_089583.1, read on the forward strand.
AGAATGCAAGTGACTGGAAGCCTAGAAAAGGTGAAGAACTAACTGTAAGAGGCCACCCTTTCAAGGTCAAATTGTTCCCATGCCTGATTAGAGCCTGCCAAGCATGAAATCAAAGATGGAAAAGTATGTTACAAACATAACAGTGCAGCCCTTGCGTTGTTCGAGAAAAAAAAAGTAGTGCAGCCCTTAAAATCTCCATTAGACATGCAGACTGAAGAATATCCCAAGGTTATATTTTTATTTTGAATTCTACATTCAGAAGGGCTTTAGTTGTGAAAAAAAAACAAGTGGCTTGTACTAAACAGAAGCATCAAATAACAAGAGACTTCGATGTCAGACACCTGATGCTCCAAATAGTGATCCATCTGCACCTGCAGCTCTCAGGTTCAAAGCTACATTTGTTTCTGCCTTCATATCCTGGTAGAAACTTCCCCCATCAATTACAGGCTTGCCAAAAGCAACACTAGAGCCAAAAGCAACACTAAAGCTACATTTGTTTCTACCTTCATACAATCATTTCTAGGAACTCAAAAACCAAAAGCAATGGCTTGCCAACACTAGAGCCTCCACCAGGTTATCTGCAGAACCATTTTCCAGAAACTCAAGCCAAAGACTACCCAACACTTCCTGAAAAATATAACAACCATGTAATTAGGCTGCATTGAGCAAGCAGAGCATCAGTGGAACTTCACACCCACATATATTTCAAGACAAGGTACATATGTTGATTGTAGATGACATAAGTGTGTGGTAGGTTAGAAGTAGATAATATTGAAATGTGACAAGGATGGTGGCAAAAAGTAACGACATCAAGTCTGTTCAAGCCTTAAGGATTGTGTACATTGTTTTCTAACTGCCTAACTCTTTACCGTGCAGGCCAACTAACACTGAAGCTAGGATAGTAAAAATCAAGGCAAATGGTTTCATAGTATTTCTCTAATCAGGTTCGGCATAGAAGGGCCCATCTACCTTACTCCAAAGGGAGACAAAGGTGGTGATTGGGTAGTCGACGAGGTGCACCAGAGAGTAACCAAGCCCGGAACAAACATTAAGCTTGCATGTTCATATTTTTTTTGTGGGAAAATGTGATAGGATTCTGGCAACACAGTCAAACATTTTCAGAAGTCATTCAGACGGCATTTCCAACTTCTCTGTGTGGGGTCAGGACGTGGTATCAATTTCAAGGAACAAAATTGCACTAACTTCCCTATCGAGACCAGCAAGTGAAGTAAGACTTTCCTTTTCGTAACAGGCAACATTGTTCAATCTTGAAAGAATTTACTGCTTCCAAGTTCCAGCAGTAGTGTAACTCCCATTTAGCAATTTTTATAAACTATATGAGATGGAAATCTAATTGGCTCTCATGAAAGTGATTTCCATTTATTTTTAAGCAGATTGGACATTAGCAGCTTGCACTTCAGAACTTGTATTCAGCTGACAGAGGGGTGAAACACAAAAACCTATCTTTCCTTTCAACTATTGCTGTGCTTCCTTTATCAAGGTTGTTTGTGGTTGGAACTGAATATGGATTCCTCAAAATGTGCCACTAGGTGCTTCACCAGTACTATTGAAACAGAGAGAAACAAAAAAACACATGCTACCATACATACTCCATACACCTATCACCCAGGACAATACAAATATTCCTAAGGAACCCTAGGAGCACTAAACATTTCTATAAGTGATTCCTGATTGTCACTTATCACCAATCATTTGTTTCCTAGTGTTCATGAGGCAAAACAAGAAATTCACAACACATACAGTGTGACGCCCTGTATAGCCAGAAAGTGAAGCCAAGGATCCCTAAGCGAAATCATTCTAAATACCATCTTCTAGAAATCCTCTCACTACTTGCTTATAAGCATTGATAATACTCTGATTGGGCAAAAAGGTAACATCTTCATAAGAAAGCAACACACCTCGACGCTATTTCATAATTCATATAGACTAGTTCTTCAGTTCCCACAACAAGGCTTAGGATTGATTCCAAATTTACAGGATTGCAACTTGATGAAAAGGAATACTCAATATTGGAACACCGTTCCAATCACCTATAGAAGTCAATAAGCACTTGATTATCGACAAAATATTGCATCTAAGCATTCACATGGCACCAAGTAATGCTGCCTACCCATGCTTTTGTTGGAACAAAATCTCTCTCTACCATTGTGTTCTAAATAGGTAGTAATCCTTTGAAGACTAACTGAGGGGCGCCTTTAATTCTAGCTTTACTCTGCCTGATTCGTGTGGTAGGGTTTGCATCTGACAAGTGATGGATGGATGGACAAAACTGAATTCAGGTGCCCAAACTTCTGATTACAATTACATCTAACAGTGATACAGCCGGAGCACATAAATCCACAACAAACTGAATGGCATGGATAGCTCAAGAAAAAAATTCTCAGTTTCGGTGCTCGGGATAGCGAAATAGATCCTATAGAACGGAACTCACTGTAAAGGCAATCGATCCAACAGCTTGCTTACCAGGAAAAGAAGCAGTGATGCAGCGGCACGGTCAGCTTTGGGGCGCATCCTCCACCGTCGCGTGCTCCTAGGGGGCGGCGTGCTCCGCCGTGGCTTGCTCCAGGGGCGACTGGGCGGGGATGGGTGGGGCGGGATCTGAGGTGCTGCACTCCGACACACAGAGGAAACAGACAAGAGGGCGAGCTCCGACCGATGCAAATCTTAGTCCGTAGGGGCTGCACTACGGAGAGCAGGGACTGAGCAGGCCTGGAGCGCACGGCAATGAAGGCCACTGACGCTGCCCGAAGCTAGCTAGAGCATGACCAAACAGAGGGGGTGGGCGTAGCGGGAGCTTGGGGGCATGGCGAGGCGAGCGAGCGGAAGGCTAGGATTTGGGAGGGAGGGTAGCGGTGGGTAGGAGATTGCAAGCGGCAGATTGGGGACGGGGCGGGCTGGGATTTGGGAGGGAGCTGAGCGGTGGCGGGCACGAGATTTGGGGCCTAGGCAGGCGCGATTTGGTGGGAGATGGTGACGGCGCGGGTAGGTCACTGCTCCTGGATTTGGGATTTGGGGGAACAGAAGGGTCTAGGGTTTCTGACTTTGTGGGCCAGGCCAATTTTTGCGCGGGAGCTGGGCAGTGCGAGAAGTGGGCGCGTGAGCTAGGTGGGGCCCATTTATTTTTGGCGTCAGACTGACTAACGGTGTACATGATATTAGCGACAGACCGTTAAACATTAAAAATGAATACCTATAGCGACATACATTGGATCGCTAAATTTAGATTTAGCGTCAGATGGTCCGTGAGCTATCTTTAGCGTCAGATCATCCATCGATAAAAAAAAAGTTTTAGCGTTAGATGTCTGACGGTGATATGCTGTTGTGGTGTAGTGTATATATACATACATGAGTAGGGGCTAGGTGATTTGACACTACCCACCGGCTACTGTAGTCTCTGCACCTACCCTACGCAAAAGTAGCATGGGCCAGCTAGGTGTCCGTCTCTCCGTGTCAAAGGGGTGCCGCGCCATGTGCCGTGGCGCGTCAGTGCCGCGCTCAGATCCGTGACGCGGTAGCCCCGGCCACGTAAGCGTTCAACGGCCCTAGTCGCTGCTACGTCGCCGCTCCTACCGCGCCCCCATGCATGGCATGACAACGTGATTTCACCGTGCCATGCGAATAGGCACGGCCAAAAGTGTTAGTTTTGAAGAAAAAAAATAAACAGTGTCATATTTGAAAATAGTTTTAAAAAAGTGTTAAAAATAAAAAAAAGTCATGATAGCGACCCTTACCCGCTTAGTTCAGTGGGAGCTTTTGTCATGTATCTTGTTAACCATCCGAGTTCGAATTCTCCTGACTCAATTCTCCTGACTCAATTTGTGAAAAACTAGCTAGTGGGAAAAGCAGAAGATCAGTTTGGTTAGAAGTTGTGGCTTCTGAGAAAGTGTTGAGCAGACCCCACATGTAATCCCTAGCCCTCCCCACTCAACTCTCTCCCTCTCTCACTTACGAACGGACCTCACTCGTCAGACACTTCTTCTTCCTCTCGTTGGCCAAGCCGTGAAGTAGTAGGACCTCAACGCAGCCCGACAAAGACCTGCGGCAATGCTCGCACGCGGCAATGCTCGCCCGCGACGGTGCTCACTCACTGGTGGCTCATGTGTGGGCATGTGATGGGGCGGCGGAGCTCGGGTCCGTGCCCTCTCATCCAGCACCACTGAGTAGCCACGAGGAGAGAGGGAGGGGATGGATCTCGCCGACGTTAGAGCTAAAGGAGAGGAAGGCTTTGGCCGCCCGACCATGAGGATTACCGCCGCTGATTTTTCGAGCGGAGGGAGGGCAGGGCCTCGCCGGTGTTCGAGCTAAGGGAGGGCAAGCCCATGCCGCTTGGCTGGCTGACTGTGGGGAAGAAGAAGATGGAGGGGCTGGCCTGCCTGTGGGGAAGAAGGTGGGTACTAGCAAAAAGGTAGCTTTTGGGCAAAAGCACCTATAGCTTTTGGGTCCATTGGTTGAGCTTTTGGCTTTTATGGTGTGGTAGAACCGCCCAAAATAATGCACTTACGGAAGCGCTTGTCTTTCACTAGACACTAAGCACCCCGAGAGCGAGCTACATCGGGCGGATTCCGTCAAGCACACCCAAAGGGAGAGCCCGAATAATCCATATTTTCCCTCAGGATCCAATAATGAGAACAAGTTTACATGACTTAGTCCATTTCATACATCCAGAGTTCTTAGAAATATATTATTACAGTACCAAATTCAGAGTGCGGAAACTTAACAGCGGAATGAGAAGAGACATCTATCGATAATATACGAGGATCTTCTGTGCCCACCAGAAGAATCCTTCACAGAATGGCTACTCCTCAAGCAGTACCTGCAACAGGGGTAAATAAACCCTGAGTACACAATATACTCGCAAGACTTATCTGACTAGTGGGAAGAATTTCCCAACTCCAAGGAATATGATAAGCTTTATGGTTTGCTGGGTTCCTTTTTGCAGAAAGCAATACTAATGGTGCATCCTTATGTATGTTATTTTTAGCAGTCATGATTATTTCATTATCTATAAATTCTATGTAAGCCCTTGTTCTAATTTCAAGCAGGGGTTGAGCGAACAGTTCTATTTCACCACCTTTCATCTTTCAGTTCTTACTATGGTGCTAGACTATAGACAAGTTGTACCGGATCGCCTGAGTGATTCACAAATCAATGTGCCCAGCTAGGTACCTCAAAACACATGCCCCGCTTGTACCCTAGGCACAAGCAGGACCAATCCACCACTCTCCTGTCATAGGGTCTAGGTCCCCGTCCAAACTTGGACTTCAAGCCCCCGCTCCTTAGTCCCAGACTCAGTGCGGTGCTTAGACCTCCACCATCCCCGCCCTCCAATCAATCGGTCCGGAAAGAGCCAGAACCCACAACAAGAGAGCAACAAGCCTTCTCTGCGCCCATACACATGTATGTGCTTGGGATAATAAGTCTGTGACTTGCCTAGAACCCAATGCAACGGTCAGTCCTTAACCGACATAGACAGGGAAATAGTGTAACCAAGCTATGCCCTGTTGGCCGCAAGGACACAGCCTCTTACACCCACCAATACCCAAACCTTATCCCTGTCCGGTCTCTATTTTTCCTTTCACCATTTTTATCATGAGTGATAGTAATAATCACCTATTGTGAGTAACGGCAGGTTACTCACGCTACCGAAATCCTGAGCATAGCACTACTCGCCCTATACTAGTAGGACTCATAGGTAGATATATCTATGCATGTAGTTTCCATAAAATGCATGTAACGTAAATGCACATCATATATATATTCAGTGATCATTCAAAATAAGGGTTATGCACCGGGGCTTGCCTTGGGCTAGGCGGGGTGTCAACAAAGTTAGCAACTGATGGCTCTGAGGCTCCCTCCTGTACGAGAATCTCCTCCTCGTACTCCTCGATGATCTCCTCGTATTTCTGTTCGCCCGCGGGCACGAACTCTACCAACTCGTTATCTACATGCATGAAATGATGATGCAACACTTATTAATACGGCAACAACAACTCTTAAAATAAAAATACGTCTATCATGCTACTAAGCTAGCTCTACCGACTAAGATACTAAGTTACCTTTTACGACCACTAAACTGGTATGAAGCATTTCATGTATTATCTTAGCAACTAAAGGCATCCCTATTCTTAATATCGATTTACTATATATATGATAAAACAAGGGGTACTAGCTACCCTATTTATCGAATCTATCCTACCGCTATAAAATTACAGTGAGCACATAATAATCTAATGAACCTAATGTAAAAATTTCATGGCTAAAGTTATCATAGATTTGCCACAAAAATTTCTACAAGATTTATCCTAATAATATTAAGCATTTTCAATTGATTTAATGGACCTCAGCATCACCATAGATATGTATAAACAAATCACACTGTCAAATAGGTCATGAATTTAGGGACCTAACAAAATTGGTCTCACAATTTTTGGACACCTAGAAGTATTGATATTAATTATCAAAGTTCTGCTTAGATTAGAAAATACAAAACTATTGCTAATTCTTATGAAAAAGAAAAGGGCAAACTAGCCCAGCGCAGCCCAACACTGCGCAGGCCCACGCGCGCGAGATAGCCCACGCAGGGGAAGCCGCACGCGCACTAGGCAAACTTACAAAAACGCCCTTGGGCTACCCGGTAATAATGCGAGCACTAAACGCACTATTCCTTCAGTCTGTGACTATGCAAAACGGCCCTTGCAAAAATATGTCTTCATCCCTGACCTAGCCGCGCACACCGGCGCGGCGGCCGATGGCACCGATGACCCCCGCCGGGCAACTGGGACCCACCTAGCCCTAGCTAAGGAGCCAGTACTTGCCTAGGAGCGAACGCGAAACGCTGGGCGATAAAAACGTGAGCCGGGACACCGTAGTAAAGCCTGACCACGGCGGCGGAGCTCTTGTGGCAAAGCGGTGACGTTCCGGTTAGCTACAACAATGCTGGAGCAGTAGGGGTAGCGCGTGAGCTCAAGGAACTCACCACGGACCCAGCCCAGGTGGTGGTTCGGCCGAAGGCGGCCCGAGCCAAGCTGGCCACGTGCGCACGGACGGTGCGGTGGTGCACCATGGCGGTAAGACCATGTCAGGGGAGTCTAGGAGGTGATAGCAACTCGACAAAGGTGCGCCGGGTGATGGGTAGGTAGAGGCGAGGCTAGCGGTGCAACTAGATCGAACGCAAGCAGCTCTGGAGTGGGGGCTTTGCCGCCGACGCATGCCGATACTGTCTTATTGACCCGGTGGGAAGAAAGCTCCAAATTGGAGCAAGGCACGGCAAGGATCAATGCGAGATGGGGTCGGGTGGCTGGCTGACTGCACAGCGAAGCCGTGGGCAAGGTTAATTGGACCGAGGTGACTCCACCATGCCGAATTGAAGGTGCGGGTCCAGCGACCATGGCGGCAGAGGAAACAGGGGAAAGAGCAGACATGGCTTGGCTCGTCGTTGCCATGGCAGGACAGTGGCTGTCAACTCATAGTTCAAGCGCGCACGTGCTACACGCCGTTGGGGGATGAATGAAACGCGCTCTGGAAAGGTTGGTCACATTGCCATAAATACAAGCCGACGGCGGCTCGGCCATGTGCGCCGCAGTGGCTGGTAGTGGACTGGGGGAATGCAGCAGTGCAGCATCGCAGTGAGCGCGGATGTGATGGCAATGGGCAGGCGGGGCAAGCCCATGCGCGCACAGACATGAAAGATCGGCAGCAGCAGTGACTATGCGACAGCGGTGGTCGGAGCACAGCGTGACCGTGCATGCAGCACAACGCGATGGCGAGCAGCTATGGCACCGCGCGGCAGCAACCAGGATCGGCCAAGCCACAGACCAGCCGTGGCTAGGCCGAGGACGGCCCTGACACGGGCAACGTGACCACGCGCTAGTGGCACGACCGGGATGACCGCAGCGAGCACGGGCACAAGGTGACCACGCACAGGAGACAGGCGGCCAAAACATGAGTGCGTGCACGGTTTTTGAAGCACCAGTTCCGACCTAACTATCCTGCCCAAAGCTTACCCATCTCGACGAAGCTAAAGAGGGTTGATTAAGCTGCTAATAGGACCTACCCGCTCGAACCAAGGTGAAATGGAGAGGGAGATAGGAGACTGCCAAGCTAGCAATGCCGACTGACATCCGGAGCTAAAGCTAGGCTGCCAAGTTACTACTTTTAGCTTTCCAATGCAATTAATTAGTGACCAAGTCAAGCCCTAACCAAAGTAACCATGCTACCATTAGGGAGTACAGACTTAGATGCAAACCACTGAGCAAAAATATAGCACAAGCCTTGAGCTCAGTTTTCCAGATTTAATCCACTAATATCACATCGTCACACTGCTTGCAACTTGAGAATTTTGCTAAGTCTTGATCGGATTCGCATCAAATTCGATTTCCAAGCTATTAAAACAGTTAGCTAGTGAATTCATTTTTAGACCGCAAGTATTTCATCGTCATCTACACAGTTTGTACTTCGAACTTTATTAAAGTTCCGTATATGCGTTTTATAGCATTTTCGCTCAATAAAAATTGGTTTTAAACCCTAATGATATTACGTGACATTGGATGTAACTTCCGTTTCGCGTTTCCGTTCATCGTTTCGAGTTACGAAAATCAATCTACACACTATATCACATGCATTATCACATAAACATGATGCTCATGACATGTTTTAGCAAAAGATTTTCAGTGTAACACCGAGGGTGTTACATAAGGGCAAAAGTCACAATCAAAAGCCCAACCAAACAGGGCCTTAGTATGCTCACAAATTGGTCATCGTTAAAGGCTATACATATATTTTGTTGGAAGACTGAAAATCTGGATTGACTAAACGTTGCAATAAAAGAATACCAGTCAAAGCTAAATTATCGACGAGTTTAATAAGTGATGTTTTTAGATTATGCCAATATTCAAAATGTAACTTATTTATGACTTGATTAGTTGAAAAAAATAATGTTAATTAACATATCTACAAATTGGTCGTTTTCAAATGTTGTAATAATTGTTGAAAACTTTGTTACCATCTGTTGACTACTCATATTAAAAGTCTACATCGAATTTGCAGCCTCATGTACGTGGTTGTCCGTATCCGTATTTTTCTTCTTTGTTTGACATGTTAACTGCTCCGTATGTATCAATTGCTTGGCCATTTTAAAAACGGGTGACTTTGTTCAAATATTTGCTATTATTTGGCATTTTGGCTCCATTTGAAATAGCTTATAGCTCCCACAATAATAATGAAACTAGCTCCACATTTGTGCAGATACATCTATAATATATCCTTGTTTATCCCTATCTGAAATTTATAGTTGCCTTATCGAACATTTAGCTAAACTGGCTACGTTGAGAAGTGTGGACGTTTTCCCCAACGATAATCAAAGTTGAGTCCTCTTCAACTCAAACTGAGATGCCTATTTTCTTTATGTTAACAAAAACGACTAGTTTTTATAAAGATTGGACCGCATTATTTTTTCTATTATTCGTGTGCCATCTAACCTAAATATGGATATGTGTCCACAAATTGGTCATTGCTAACCGTCGTAGCTTTTGGAAAACTTTGTTAAAATTTGTTTACTACTGTTGCAATAAAATAGTATTAAAACCTATATTTTGCAAACATGTCGATGTTTAGAATGTCACTTAAGGTTGTACTTTCTTTAAAGATTTTGTAGCGCTTACATTGTCCATTATATTTTTTAGGGCAAAATTGGCCCCTAGATACTGAAAGTGACCACGCTTTGCTGCTGTACATCCAAAATGGAGCAATTTGCTGGAGAACACTCTGGTTCTTGCCAATTTTGCTGGTGGACACTCCGCCCAATAATATATTAATTTCTGGCTTTTGAGGAGAGAGAAGGGCGGCGAAATGACATTTTTGCCCTGCCCCTTTCTTCTACCCTGGTCTGGCTATTTCTTTTCTTTCTCGTCCGCGGCGGTGCCTTCTTCCTCCCTAGACCAACCGCATTTGTGCACGCACGGCAGGTCAACTTCCACTCAGGCAGCCTGTGAGAGACCCTGGTAGCGGCGGCGGCGGCGGTAGTGGCTCCTCCCTCCACTAGGCGGCCACAGGGCCCTATGGCGTTCCTCCCCCAAACGGCGAGCAGGTGGCAGGTCGAGTTGGAGCAGGCGCCGCCGCCCTGCTCTCCCCACGCGTCGGCAGCCCTCCCCCACCCCTTGTAACAGAATCGCCCAATTTATACAAGATCAAGTACGGCTGTCCCCGCTAACACGTTGACACACACATACTTTCTCTCATATAAACCCGGTAGTCCGCCAAGTGTCCCGAAAGACCTCGGTAAATCAACATCACAACCAAGATCGCGTGATTAAGCAAATACACATCACATACACAGGGTTGCAGCGGAAATAATATTACAAATGGGTTCACAATTAAAAGTATAAGTTTGGGTTTCAAAATCGATTAGTGAAAACCACATAGCTTTCAAAAGATTACATTAATATATGTTCCAAATACATTGCTAGCATAAGTGACATCATCCGACAAAAGCATATAGATGAGAAGTAACTATAGAATCACCGAGCCCACCGGCGGTTAGCCACCATCATCAACAGGTCGAGAACTCCACCTGCAACATGGTGGGATAAACCCTGAGTACGAGAATGTACTCAGCTAGACTTACCCGTCAAAACCAGAAATAAAGGACACCAAGGGTCATGCAAGGCTTATAAGGTGGGCTAGCTTGACATAGTTGCATAAAAGAGCTTATGAATATAGTGACCAATTTAAACTTAGCATCAAGTTTATCATCATTTACCTATCCACTAGATTAGCACCTGTACTAGAGCACTCACTTATTAAGAGCAAACAATATTAACCATAGCAGGTATAATAAGGCTGTCATCATCATATCATCATTTCTGAACCATTATGTTATTTAGTGTATCTACTTTGGAGATAAGCCCGTCAAGTTCTCACTAACCGGGAGAGACGGCGACTTGAATCGAATTACAACTCAGCTGAGGGGGTATTCCTAACTCTCACCCTAGCATACTTTGCAAGGGTAGCCGTGGGTCACCTTTGGGACAACTCAGGAACCAAATTCGCAGGTTTGATCAGCGCCAGCACTCTTAGGGATTACCCTTCTGCAAGGACGATCAGGACTTTTAAATCACCTGCCCTTGGAATCATGCCTACGGCTCCCTTCTGAGGCGCACTTTATACTTATCGACTCCCGGCCTGAGGTGAGCTACTCGGCTTCGCGGTCGGTCTTCGGACACGGCCAACTAAGAGAGAGGCATGCGTTCAACATGAACAGGAAAGGCTCTAAGATTCAGTCCTTAAGCGACACAGACAGAGTCACTACAAACCAGCAAGCCTCCGCCCGGTCTTCATTTCAAATTAAGACAGGTTCTTTTCCACGATAGCAAATATAGCCAACTGTGCCATATGTATGTCCCTATATCTCGCAGGTGACAGGAAATCACCTGACTTCTACCGCGTTTAAGCAGGGCTAAGCACTACACGAACCTGAGCTACATAGGATTCAGGGTATCAATATCTGGACAAGGATTGGATAACCAATGTAGCAAGTGTTTGCATCCAACACCTAAACTTAATGCAACAATATATATGTAACAATAATACTTTAACTGCATTTTGGGAATTAGGAGGCTTAATATGCTCCGGGGCTTGCCTGGGATCCGACACAAGTCAGTTCAATTAGGTTACACCGTCCTGGTGACATCTCAGGTCCTAGCACTTGTTTAGTCCTTCCATCTTCGGGATAGATCCATCAAACGTTGTCTTCGGGTTTGGCTCCAACATCGCATCCTTCATGTGGTGCATCTAGCGTACCTAGATGAGATGCAATATGCAAGTGTATGAATACATGGAAGTGCAATAGACAATGCATCGCAGGCAGTAAGTAAGACAAGCACAAGGTTATATTAACATGCACAAGCACTTCGCATTGCCTACTTTAAATATCGCACAATTTATCATCCCACGATAGCAAAGAAGAGGACATCACCAAGCATGACACAAGTTTCCCAAGATCTCAGGTACTCTAACTCAACCATCACCAAAGGTATGAGCCACACTTAGCAATATACAAGCAAACAACTATAATTGGGATCTGTCAATTTCTGGACATGCAAACAGCAGCTACAAGATTTAGCTATAACTGGAGTTACACAAATCCAAATGACTTACAAGAAGACATTCTGGAAAGCTTATGGAATTTTCTACAACTTTGTTATTATCACCAAAAGCTCATTCAAATCATAACTAGATCAAACACTAGCATCTTTCAGATCTGCTCAGAATACAATTAAAACTTGACCAAATACTTAAAAGTCATGTAACTCCTACACTATCTGACCTATGACCTCACAATTTGAACACATGCAAGATCATGAAATTTGCTACAACTTTTGTATTCACTACAACCACAGCAAACATCATTTACATCACGAATATAATTGCACAAGCAAAACTGCAATTGCAACCCAATAGCAGTGGTACAGAAAACTGATAGGAACTTCAGAGAAGCATAACTGGAGTTCTAGACCTCCAACAAACATGAACCATAACTTTTTGAAAAGCTTAGGAAGTTACCTACAACTTTATTATTCTCATATTAAGATGATTCTACAGTTAGAAGGGTCAATTAATTCAATAATTGCATCTCTGTCCAAAACATAGACAGAAACTGACATGCCACTTTAAACAGCTATAACTGGAGTTATACATGTCCAATAAATATGGTTCTAGACTTTTTAGAAAGCTTATCAAGTTCTAAACAACTTTGTTGTAAACACCTAAAGCTAATTCTACTATTAAGAAGGCCCCATAATACCAACAATGTAACCCTGTCAGAGTTTGGGCAGAAACAGCCACTGATATTTAAGCAAGTATAACTCAAGATCTACTTAACCAAAAATCATGATATTTAGCTTTTTGAAAAGCTTAATAAAAGTAATACAACTCATGTATTATCATAAAGTCATGATTCATAACTTAACTAAGCCAATTAATTTAATCTTGCAGACCTATTCAGAATAGGGGTAAGGCAATACAGGTAATTTGTTATTTTTATAGATCTGAAACTATCAAGCCTAAAATACTGAAATTTTTACCAGACATCACTAATCACATCAGTAACACTCCATAAACATTTCACATTTATTTGAGTAAAATAAATGCAGTTATCAAAAAGACAAGACATGACTAGCATTAAGAACCTAACTGCCTAAATCTATTTTTACAGCTAAACCTTTAAACTAAAACATGTAATATTATAGATCTAGTGCACAGAGAATTTCATAAGGATTCCAAAAAGTCCTCATTTACTATTTTACGAGTTTTCTACAAATTACTACGAATTTTCAAAGTGTAGCATTCAAATCTGTAAAAACCAGAGAAAAGGAAATTGAAATCTTGCATCGGAGTCCCTACGGAAAATATAAATCAAACGTCAGCGAAGAGGTCCTCCTGAGCACTATTCATATGAGTCTATGGTTCACAGTTAGACCCTTCCCTTATGTCGAATTGCTGCGCGCGGTCCTTGACGAGGATTTGAACAGGGAGGTCGCGGGATCGCGCTTTCCGGCGGAGGGAGGTCACCGGCAGTGGTGGGGAAGAGCCGGGGAGCATCCCAGGAACCACGCTCACCCGTGGGGCTACTCAGTTGAGCCAAGGACGGCCCAAGGTGGCCCGGCCACGCACTGCCTGCGGCTGCTGAAACGGCCGCGCCGGTGGCAGGCGAACTGCAGTGGCGGAGTTGATGATATGAGGGACAGTAGGAGGTGCGGCGAGAGCTGAGGGATGTGGTGCTGCGCTTAGTTGAGATAGAGGAAGAGCAGCAGCAGCTGCAGCGGCAAGGAGCTCCGCCCGGCCATGGCGGCCATGGCAAGCACGGCCGTGCTCAGCGCGAGCAGGCTCCAGAAGGCAAGTGAGGAACTATGAATGGAGAGGTCAAGAACAGGGCTCGAGCTCGGCTACTAAAGCGACACGCGATGGCAAGGTGGCGAACGGACAGCGAGCTAGGACGCCACACTGGCATCAAGCTTCAGAACAATCGGCCATAGTACAAAACTGACGAACTGAATGAACTTGATCAAATACCACCACGGAAAGTACGACTGAAACTCTGAATTTCCCGTCCTATAACTCCCTGATCCGGTGGTCCTATGATCAAGGAACAAGAGGCAAAGTTGTACATCTATGTGAGGTGAACAATATTGCCTTAAGGATCAAGAGCTAAGTCGGCCTAGATTTGGAGATATGGATCTTCAAAGGACGGTACCTCAAAACCGAATTCTGCAGTTCAGTTACGGGCTGACTGAAACCGCATTCTTCTCCCTCTTCTACTCCCTAGTACATCCAGTTTCAGCAAAAACGTCAGTAATACAAGTTGTATATCTATGGGAGTACTACAACTTATATTAAAGGTTCATGAATTGGTTCGGCCTGGTTTGGGAGATACAGAGCACCAAATAAGCTAACCTGAAACTGAAATTCCCGTTCCCAGACTTAGAAAAATTTCAAGTGCTGAAAACAGCTGCTGATTCAAAGTTTGAGCCTCGGTTTGACTTGCTTACAAGCTGATCTAGCTCTTGGTCCAAAAATAAAGTTTGTTGTACATAATATGGACTCCAACGTTTATTTAGGTTCCACTACCATGCAAAGACTCCAAGCCACAGTTCAAACCAAGTCAAAGTAGCCTCACGGTAAAGCTTAAATCTGAGTTTTAGACCGATTGATGCATTTTCTTGATCTCTGCTCAACACGAACCCTTCATGACTTTTATTGTGGAGTTCAATTAGAATCATTTGGGCAAGGTTGCAAGGTTTGGTTGATGACCTACATTTCCATTCACTTCATAGTGCAATTCAAGCACTTAGTAAAGTCATTCCAATAAGGATATAACTTATCATTTCATGTGACTTTTTGATTCCAAACTTCATGAAACTTTTCCAGTGATCCATATAGATGGGTATTGATGTGAGACACATGAAGATATCTCAATCACACCACCCAAGCATATATCTTGAAAAGGGGTCTATAGGCGAGCAAAGGTGCAATATCCAAGTTTAGGTTGGGGCTCGTTTCTATAGGTTTGACCTTGACATCTTCATCATCACTTAATATGCCATGTTTGAGCTCAAACCCATTGCTTAACTGGTGACAAACACCTAGGGTGTTACAGCCCTCCCCCCTTAAAGGAATCGCGTCCCGAGATTCGATGCGAAAGACTTTTAAGGGAAGAGAAACTTGTCATCCAGTTTCCAGCATCAGTGATAGCATTAGGCTACTTAACTTTAGAGTATCAGAGAGACTAATTTGGTCACGACACTTTCTGATACTTGCTCTTCGTCATAAGATGTTGTCTGAAGAATTTCCTTCGTTGGCATCCATAAAGCATTGTTACATTGGAAGGAATCCAAGATAGCACTGTCCTACGTACTTCGTCCTCGATGTACGAAGAGTGATTCAATGTAGACTAAATACTTGTAACATTTACTTCCCTAGTGGATATAGCACAAAACTTATGGACTTTGCACTAGATCGTAGTCGGTTGATGGATATTCCTTGCAACGGTGTTATATTCGCTCCCAAGGTTTGAAAAGCAGTTCTCTACTAAAGTGGCTTGAGCACAACTTCTCATAAAGGATGTGATCATAGATGGGGTAAACATCCTTTGAGGGTATGAGAAGCTAGTTAACCAATATCCAAACTGGCTGTAGCGGTGCAATACTCAGATGTCAACTGATGGAAAGCTACATAATGTTCCTTGTGTGCAGTGCACTTTCTCTGATAACAACACTGTATTACCTAAGTCTGTTGAGTGAGCGGTGAATGTGATAGCTGACTCTATTGACTCAGCGTTTTCAACGACCATTATTTAAGGGAATTCTCGTATCCCAGCGGCAACAGTTATCTGAGTTGTATCTGAGGCAACCCCTTGGGTAAAACATATAGAAGACACCTTAGGCATGTCAGCATTAGAGAACCATTGATGCATAAGGATGTTAGTGAGGCTTGGAGGGCAACACAAGTTGTAAGTAATCATAAAACTAGGGACTAGTTCACTACCAAGCAGGTTAAGTACAATTTGCCTTCGTGGTGCAGTTGCACAGCAAGTTGGGTTGACTTGCATCGTAGCAAAACCAGCTTTCTTCAACTATATTTGACGTCGTGGCTTCCATTCTTAGGCCAATCAATACCTCAAAAACCATAATCCAAAAATCTATGGTTTGACACCTTTCCAATTACTTTCGAATTGCAAGGGCACAATTTGACTTCTAGAACACCTTGACTGCTCACGCATTGCTGATCTAAGAGGGCAAAAGCAAGGCACATAGGGGTGCAATTAGTCTCCTCAAGGGTATGGAGGGTTGCCTAACAACAATACACCTACAAGTTGTAATTTCTTGGCATTAATTACAAACACAACCATCTAATGCAAA
This sequence comes from Miscanthus floridulus, assembly GCF_019320115.1. Taxonomy (NCBI): domain Eukaryota; kingdom Viridiplantae; phylum Streptophyta; class Magnoliopsida; order Poales; family Poaceae; genus Miscanthus; species Miscanthus floridulus. The sequence goes on from NC_089583.1 coordinate 16,844,658, forward strand.
GGATGATCGCAGTCACAGCGAAATTGCAGATTCTGTACCCTTTTGTTTTCTATGCATATCTCATAAACTACTGCTCCAATATGCACAAATTTTGGTGGGCATGTAGATCCATGGGTCTTCTAACTACTCACCAAAATTCAACTCAACCGGACACCGTTTGACCATCCAAACAATTCATCTACCAAAACTGCTCTTGTTCTGAAATAGCAGCAAACCAAGCCGACAAGATATCTCTCAAATCCAATATTTTACTCAACCAATACTCAAACTAACTTAAGACATTGAAGGGTCCTAAGCAAGGAATGAGATCACCAAGTTTGGAGTAAATCCAACTTCGTTCGAGTCACTAATCGCCGGCTTGAAGATAACCGGTTTAGTGCCACAAAATCTGGATAGATTTCGTGTTCTCCCTTTTCTTTGCTTCACACGTTGAGGTGTGTGTTTTGCACTCTCTAACCTTTCTCATAGCAGCAGCAGCCTTTCTCTAGCTAAGATGGAGGCTATAGTCTTCCTGACATGTTTCTTAGGTAACAATTTCCGCCGTTGATCTAGATACCAACTTGACGATGCACAAGCATTGGACTTGTGGGCTGTTTTCGCAGGGCACAAAGCATTATTCCACATGTAGGGCATTCCTATAGAGACAAGGAACTGTTTCTAAATGTTCTCTAGCACTTGGTCCAATAGAACCTTGAACAAATTCGTTTGTGGTACCTAGGGGCACAATGATGCTGATCAAAACTAGGCACATGCTTTAGCTAGCTCCTTACGTAGCCGATACAACGTCTTGTACTATCTACTGTGGTTGTCCAAGATGGAATTGATGTGATAGCACAGGTTTTGGAAAACAAAGCAGTAGTTGCATTGCTAAACGTCCTTGTTGTTTCTTTGCTTAACATCGTCCTATGAGACATAGCCTTCATAGCTACCAATAAGTCGCTACCTAGCTGGAGATTAACCTTACTATGGGTAACTAATTAGTTGGCTCTCAACACTAAAAAGGTCATAAATCTTCACTCTTGACAACAATAGTTGTGATTGACTCATAACAGATGGTCGCCATCGAAGTCAGCAGACAAGGGTTCACACTAGAGATTGTTGATCTCGACCGTGCGATCAACATGCACATAATAATCAAGACTTGGATAGCCTAGGTCATAATCATAATGTGATGTTCGATTCTTATCTAACTAACAACTTGTCCAACATTAAGTGTTGTGTGCCTTTCTGATCCAACAATGATGACATAAGTTGCTCACTAGGTGACGGACGTCAATACTGGGACAACTAAGTGGAGTCACTTGTCTACCACCTCTTGTAGTCTGTTAATGTTTATGTTAGTGACCAGTTCTTCAAGGGATATCCTTTTTGTGACTTCAAAAGGAAGCTCTACTACTTTCGGTCTGATATATGGATCTTTGATAAGATATAGAGAGATAACCAAGGAAGAGCTCATGTGAAAATAACACATCGGTGCAGTTCGGCAATGGATCATGACTAGAAACCTCGATACCAGCGCGCACCCAGCAGCACAACCATGCGTCGGCCGCCCACAAGGAGGCCCTAGGTTCCATCGCGGCACCGTAGATCGCTAATTGTGGCACCATTACTGAACATACAACCCACCAGAATTCTCACGTGGCACAAATTTGGTTGCATAGGAGCAAGCACAATGAGAAGGAGGGATAGCAAACAAAGGTAGCCACAAGGTTAGGACTCAACAAGGAGGCGATCAAAAGATCAAAACACAGCGCAAAAGAACATAGCCTAATTGCCGAAGGCAACTAAGCAGGAGACTCTTGCTTAATTTCCATTTATGCCTCGTGTCCACCAAAGTGATTACCAGATAAAGATTAACATGAGATTTGGTCTTGTCGAGCAGCAACATGAGATCAAGACTGATAAACATCCTAGAGACTTGAAAGAGTTGGAGACAAAATACACTGAGATTCGAGGGACAGAGCCATTGCACTGACTAGGGACTCAGTTGATAAAGCAATGACATGATCTGCAGGAAAATGTTCCAAAGCCAGGGCAGATAGCGATTAGCGTTGCACTAGCTCATCCGTAGGAGAAAGAGCAATAAGGTCCAACAAGGATTTTTGAGCAGGGTCCTCCCACATAGGAGCAGGGACAACCACGAAACATGCAAGCATTCTAGGGAACTAAGCTTGGACCTAAGGTCAAGCAAAGGCATAGATAAAGTCTTCGTAGCACAACGTTCAAGGCTAGCAACCACGTATACAGGCTTAGGTTCCTAAGAGAGAACTTAATTGGAGACGACAACCATGAGATTATCAAAACTTGGACTGCTGCTCTAGGATAGCGCTATTCAACACTCATATGCTTACCGAGGACAAAAGGGTGACAACTACTGCACTACCTAGATAATGAGCATCCACGCCTACATCATGGTCTTAAGCGAGCATTTCGAAACACTCAATCCAATTAGCTTAAGCGACTATTACTAAGCACAAAGCTCATACATAATAAGCAGTCACCTACAGTAACACCACTACACATAAACATGCGAACCTGGTGGTAAGGTACTGTTATCTTTTATTTCCTTTCTACTGAGTAGGTGGATATCTCTACAAAACAAGTTTTACTTACATTTAGCAATTTAGTTTTCGAAGGGGTGAGTTTTTGCCAATTAATAACTTGTCATCTATTTTCTTTGGAAGCAAACATACAAGACAAAACTAATCACACACTACCTTCAAGCATAGCTATTCAAGCAGCATGGGACAAGGCATTTTGTCTAGCTTCACACAGGGAAGATAGTAACCTCACATTGATCACAAGTTACTTAGTATTAGAACAAGGTGAGGGAAGCATATTTATGCACAAGCACAATCATGATGCATGCTCGTCCTATTCGTCCTCACGAAATTGCCAGCCTAAGGTGGCAATCACAGTTCTATGTCGGTGGCATAACACGTACTCTCTCGATATATAGCTAGTCGTCAGCTATATTCAATCTACTGCATTCGTGGTTAGCATACCTACAGGCAAATTCATTGTAGCCCATCCCCATAAGAGATAAATAAGCACACAATGAAAGCAGTAAACTAAGATACTCTCCATATATACATCTCCAGATGTATATACTTCGATATCCATAGCTACCCGATAAATATACCCGCTAATTAAGTACCTTCATATATACATGGGTGTAACATGTAAATATTCTAGTAACCACAGCTAACTCTCCCCTAGACCGAATAGTTGGACGGTCATGCTCTCACAACTCCCACTTACCTGGGCGTAGAGGCAATTGATCCATACATTACCATTCAAGTGAATGGTATCCATAAAATAGCACGCCGTATGGACAACGAAAGTAAAAACCCCCATGTTAGTACTTAGATAGCCACCTAATAGTCCTTAACTGGGCATAAAGGAGGATGTCATTAGCATAGTTTTGCAAATTAGTTTTGACAAATCTGCCTGTAGCTAAAGTTTTAGTCAAAATAGGCTTTTTAAAACCAAAACTTTGTTTTTTAAAATGACGTACATGACAGTATTATGCTTAATCTTGCTCTGATACCAGCTGTAACAGAACCGCCCAATTTATACAAGATCAAGTACGGCTGTCCCCGCTAACACGTTGACACACACATACTTTCTCTCATATAAACCCGGTAGTCCGCCGAGTGTCCCGAAAGACCTCGGTAAATCAACATCACAACCAAGATCGCGTGATTAAGCAAATACACATCACATACACAGGGTTGCAGCGGAAATAATATTACAAATGGGTTCACAATTAAAAGTATAAGTTTGGGTTTCAAAATCGATTAGTGAAAACCACATAGCTTTCAAAAGATTACATTAATATATGTTCCAAATACATTGCTAGCATAAGTGACATCATCCGACAAAAGCATATAGATGAGAAGTAACTATAGAATCACCGAGCCCACCGGCGGTTAGCCACCATCATCAACAGGTCGAGAACTCCACCTGCAACATGGTGGGATAAACCCTGAGTACGAGAATGTACTCAGCTAGACTTACCCGTCAAAACTAGAAATAAAGGACACCAAGGGTCATGCAAGGCTTATAAGGTGGGCTAGCTTGACACAGTTGCATAAAAGAGCTTATGAATATAGTGACCAATTTAAACTTAGCATCAAGTTTATCATCATTTACCTATCCACTAGATTAGCACCTGTACTAGAGCACTCACTTATTAAGAGCAAACAATATTAACCATAGCAGGTATAATAAGGTTGTCATCATCATATCATCATTTCTGAACTATTATGTTATTTAGTGTATCTACTTTGGAGATAAGCCCGTCAAGTTCTCACTAACCGGGAGAGACGGCGACTTGAATCGAATTACAACTCAGCTGAGGGGGTATTCCTAACTCTCACCCTAGCATACTTTGCAAGGGTAGCCGTGGGTCACCTTTGGGACAACTCAGGAACCAAATTCGCAGGGTTTGATCAACGCCAGCACTCTTAGGGATTACCCTTCTGCCAGGACGATCATGACTTTTAAATCACCTGCCCTTGGACTCACGCCTATGGCTCCCTTCCGAGGCGCACTTTATACTTATCGACTCCCGGCCTGAGGTGAGCTACTCGGCTTCGCGGTCGGTCTTCGGACACGGCCAACTAAGAGAGAGGCATGCGTTCAACATGAACAGGAAAGGCTCTAAGATTCAGTCCTTAAGCGACACAGACGGAGTCACTACAAACCAGCAAGCCTTCCGCCCGGTCTTCATTTCAAATTAAGACAGGTTCTTTTCCACTGATAGCAAATATAGCCAACCGTGCCATATGTATGTCCCTATATCTCGCAGGTGACAGGAAATCACCTGACTTCTACCGCGTTTAAGCAGGGCTAAGCACTACACGAACCTGAGCTACATAGGATTCAGGGTATCAATATCTGGACAAGGATTGGATAACCAATGCAGCAAGTGTTTGCATCCAACACCTAAACTTAATGCAACAATATATATATATGTAACAATAATACTTGAACTGCATTTCAGGAATTAGGAGGCTTAATATACTCCAGGGCTTGCCTGGGATCCGACACAAGTCAGTTCAATTAGGTTACACCATCCTGGTGACATCTCAGGTCCTAGCACTTGTTTAGTCCTTCCATCTTCGGGATAGATCCATCAAACGTTGTCTTCGGGTTTGGCTCCAACATCGCATCCTTCATGTGGTGCATCTAGCGTACCTAGATGAGATGCAATATGCAAGTGTATGAATACATGGAAGTGCAATAGACAATGCATCGCAGGCAGTAAGTAAGACAAGCACAAGGTTATATTAACATGCACAAGCACTTCGCATTGCCTACTTTAAATATCGCACAATTTATCATCCCACGATAGCAAAGAAGACGACATCACCAAGCATGACACAAGTTTCCCAAGATCTCAGGTACTCTAACTCAACCATCACCAAAGGTATGAGCCACACATAGCAATATACAAGCAAACAACTATAATTGGGATCTGTCAATTTCTGGACATGCAAACAGCAGCTACAAGATTTAGCTATAACTGGAGTTACACAAATCCAAATGACTTACAAGAAGACATTCTGGAAAGCTTATGGAATTTTCTACAACTTTGTTATTATCACCAAAAGCTCATTCAAATCATAACTAGATCAAACACTAGCATCTTTCAGATCTGCTCAGAATACAATTAAAACTTGACCAAATACTTAAAAGTCATGTAACTCCTACACTATCTGACCTATGACCTCACAATTTGAACACATGCAAGATCATGAAATTTGCTACAACTTTTGTATTCACTACAACCACAGCAAACATCATTTACATCACGAATATAATTGCACAAGCAAAACTGCAATTGCAACCCAACAGCAGTGGTACAGAAAACTGATAGGAACTTCAGAGAAGCATAACTGGAGTTCTAGACCTCCAACAAACATGAACCATAACTTTTTGAAAAGCTTAGGAAGTTACCTACAACTTTATTATTCTCATATTAAGATGATTCTACAGTTAGAAGGGTCAATTAATTCAATAATTGCATCTCTGTCCAAAACATAGACAGAAACTGACATGCCACTTTAAACAGCTATAACTGGAGTTATACATGTCCAATAAATGTGGTTCTAGACTTTTTAGAAAGCTTATCAAATTCTAAACAACTTTTTTGTAAACACCTAAAGCTAATTCTACTATTAATAAGGCCCCATAATACCAACAATGTAACCCTGTCAGAGTTTGGGCAGAAACAGCCACTGATATTTAAGCAAGTATAACTCAAGATCTACTTAACCAAAAATCATGATATTTAGCTTTTTGAAAAGCTTAATAAAAGTAATACAACTCATGTATTATCATAAAGTCATGATTCATAACTTAACTAAGCCAATTAATTTAATCTTGCAGACCTATTCAGAATAGGGGTAAGGCAATATAGGTAATTTGTTATTTTTATAGATCTGAAACTATCAAGCCTAAAATACTGAAATTTTTACCAGACATCACTAATCACATCAGTAACACTCCATAAAAATTTCACATTTATTTGAGTAAAATAAATGCAGTTATCAAAAAGACAATACATGACTAGCATTAAGAACCTAACTGCCTAAATCTATTTTTACAGCTAAACCTTTAAACTAAAAAATGTAATATTATAGATCTAGTGCATAGAGAATTTCATAAGGATTCCAAACAGTCCTCATTTACTATTTTACGAGTTTTCTACAAATTACTACGAATTTTCAAAGTGTAGCATTCAAATCTGTAAAAACCAGAGAAAAAGGAAATTGAAATCTTGCATCGGAGTCCCTACGGAAAATATAAATCAAACGTCAGCGAAGAGGTCCTCCTGAGCACTATTCATATGAGTCTATGGTTCACAGTTAGACTCTTCCCTTATGTCGAATTGCTGCGCGCGGTCCTTGACGAGGATTTGAACAGGGAGGTCGTCAGGGATCGCTGCTTTCCGACGGAGGGAGGTCACCGGCAGTGGTGGGGAAGAGCCGGGGAGCATCCCAGGAACCGCGCTCACCCAGTGGAGCTGCTCAGTTGAGCCAAGGACGGCCCAAGGTGGCCCGTCCACGCACGCCTGCGGCTGCTGAAACGGCCGCGCCAGTGGCGGCGAACTGCAGTGGCGGAGTTGATGATACGAGGGACAGTGGAGGTGCGGCGAGAGCTGAGGGATGTGGTGCTGCGCTTAGTTGAGACAGAGGAAGAGCGCAGCAGCTGCAGCGGCAAGGAGCTCCACCCGGCCATGGTGGCCATGGCAAGCACGGCCGTGCTCAGCGCGAGCAGGCTCCAGAAGGCAAGTGAGGGAACTATGAATGGAGAGGTCAGGAACAGGGCTCGAGCTCGGCTACTAAAGCGACACGCGATGGCAAGGTGGCGAACGGACAGCGAGCTAGGACACCACACGGCATCAAGCTTCAGAACAATCGACCACGTACAAAACTGACGAACTGAATGAACTTGATCAAATACCACCGCGAAAGTATGACTGAAACTCTGAATTTCCCGTCCTATAACTCCCGATCCGGTGGTCCTATGATCAAGGAACAAAGAGGCAAAGTTATACATCTATGTGAGGTGAACAACATTGCCTTAAGGATCAAGAGCTAAGTCGGCCTATATTTGGAGATATGGATCTTCAAAGGATGGTACCTCAAAACCGAATTCTGCAGTTCAGTTATGGGCTGACTGAAACCGCATTCTTCTCCCTCTTCTACTCCCTAGTACATCCAGTTTCAGCAAAAATGTCAGTAATACAAGGTGTATATCTATGGGAGTACTACAACTTATATTAAAGGTTCATGAATTGGTTCGGCCTGGTTTGGGAGATACAGAGCACCAAATAAGCTAACCTGAAACTGAAATTCCCGTTCCCAGACTTAGAAAAATTTCAAGTGCTGAAAATAGCTGCTGATTCAAAGTTTGAGCCTCGGTTTGACTTGCTTACAAGCTGATCTAGCTCTTGGTCCAAAAATAAAGTTTGTTGTACATAATATGGACTCCAACTTTTATATAGGTTCCACTACCATGCAAAGACTCCAAGCCACAGTTCAAACAAAGTCAAAGTAGCCTCACGGTAAAGCTTAAATCTGAGTTTTAGACCGATTGATGCATTTTCTTGATCTCTGCTCAACACGAACCCTTCATGACTTTTATTGTGGAGTTCAATTAGAGTCATTTGGGCAAGGTTGCAAGGTTTGGTTGATGCCCTACATTTCCATTCACTTAATAGTGCAATTCAAGCACTTAGTAAAGTCATTCCAATAAGGATATAACTTATCATTTCATGTGATTTTTTGATTCCAAACTGCATGAAACTTTTCCAGTGATCCATATAGATGGGTATTGATGTGAGACACATGAAGATATCTCAATCACACCACCCAAGCATATATCTTGAAAAGGGGTCTATAGGCGAGCAAAGGTGCAATATCCTAGTTTAGGTTGGGGCTCGTTTCTGTAGGTTTGACCTTGACATCTTCATCATCACTTAATATGCCATGTTTGAGCTCAAACCCATTGCTTAACTGGTGACAAACACCTAGGGTGTTACAGCCCTAGCTCCCCACCCCTGGATACATGGAGGAAGCCCATCCCCCACCCCAAGCTCCCACCTCTAGATCCATGGAGGCGGCCAATCCCCCACCCTAAGCTCCCCACCCCTTCCTTGACCCAGCAGGGAGGCGCGTAGGCTAGGCAGCTAGACCAGCCCGCTATGGTGTCCTAGCACGATCGGCCGAGAGCACCACGGCCTGCTCGCTCGACTAGTGTCGACCTTTGACGTCACGCGGCGGGAGCTCGCAGGTTGGCCTACAGCGTGATGCCACCATGGCCCAGGCTCCACGTGCGACGTGGCCAAGGCACACCTACTCTGCTGTGCCGACAAGGCCACCCTATGCGCCCGCTCTAAATGCGACGTGCACGCCGCCAACCTCCTCACCGGCAAGCTCAGATTCCTCCTCACCTGGTGCCTAGGTCAGCCTACAGTCCGACGCCGACGAGGCCTAGGACCCGCACCCACCCACTACTGCCCCTGCACGTGCCCACCACTAGTTCGCCGTCTCCGCAAGCCAGAGAGGACAGCCGCCCCACCCCGGCAGCAGCAGACCCCTGCCTGGCGCTTCCCCCTCTAGCAGTCGAGCTACTCGGTACTGAAGAGTGGCCAAAAAGAGGGTGAGGAAGAAGAAAGAGGTAAGGGCATAAAGGTCATTTTACCACTCTTCTCTCTCATCAGAAGCCAGAAATTAATATTTTTTTTGGCGGAGTGTCCACCAGCAAATTTGTCCAAAACCAGAGTGTCCTCAAGCAAATTGCTCCATTTAGGATGTCCAGCAGCAAAGCGTGGTCACTTTTAGTGTCCAGAGCCAATTTTGCCATTTTTTATTGTAATGTATGTGTAACCACTAGATCTATGTTGTATTTGTAGATTTTGCTGGTATTCATAATGTCACTTGTTTAATTATGACTTGATGAGCAAAATGCTATTATATCTACAAATTGGCCATTTTTCAGTGTTGTACTTATCTATAGTTGAATGACTTTAGTGAACATGTATTGACTCGAATGAAACGTCTACATCGAATTTGCAGCACAAGTGGTTCTCTATATTTTTGTTTGTTTGACATCTTGACTTTTTATATATTAACCCTATTAATGATCTTCACCGGAAAAGAAACTATATTGTAGATCTGTAAAAGTTTCATTTGAAAATGTGTCACTTAGTTTAATTATTTGCTAATTTGTAACCGCTCCAACAATGAAATCCATGGAGACAAATCTATGATCCTTACTGTGGAAACCATCATCTAGGCCGGCTCCTACCTCTCATTGGTAATGATTACAACTGTACTGTGGAAGAAGCATGGATGAGGCCAAGTGTCCGCACCGGATGAAATAGCCATCAAGGATAGTAGATTATCATTGTCAGATATACTTACAAGCGACAAGGATAAGCTATCCAAGGAGGACCTTGTTTCCTTGCGATAACGATATTAGCGCAGTTCAGCCAACATTAATAGCACATTGATAGGCAATAAAACTTGCTTATCCCAATTTCGGCTCTTGGACAAGGTAGAATATCCCATTTAATTTTCTTGCAAATGTTTGATTTAGGGACACCTATGCCCATTTGTTTGTTTAGACTAGGGCCGCCCGTGTGAATGGCCATGGTGAGGTCGGCATGGAGTAGGTCGATGGGGTGCAACTACTCTTGCTAGGCTCTTGTAGCACACTAGTAAAGATTCTAAGTGAATCTTAACCCTCTCCATCCTTCTCTCACTCTTTACCCATGTCCTCTATTCCTCACACTAAGCTAGATTCATACTTCGCCACTTCTCATCCCCCATGGATTCGATATGTTGGAATACTCCTAGGTGAAAGTAACATAGGTATCCGTACGCTTAGGACTTCATATGTTAGACTAAGTACTACCAACAAGCTTACTTGCATCGTTGTTGGGGAATGTTAGTTATTCTAGCATCGAATCGATTTCATCCATGATTACCACTTGGATCACACTCCTATCCGTTAGTTCTCAGCAACAAAAGATGGTAAAGTTAGTCTATTATTACCACCAGATGGCTCCTACTCTTATCTACTGAAGATGCTCAAGTTCATGAGAAGTAACAACTTCAACGTAGGAGTGAAAGGATCTAGCAAGTGGACTAGAGGAGGGTGAATAGGCCTTTTCTAAAATGTAATCAACTTCACAAAACTAGTTAGAACGCGGAACCTCTGGGCCTGAGCATGGAGGATTCGAGGCGCGGAGGTTCCTGGACTAAGCGTGGAACCTCTGGGGATCAGAGTATGAAATTGATCTATTATGGAATTTAGTGAATGAAAAATAGATCCAATGTGATACCAGTCTTCCTAGGAAGTTTGTTGAGCTATCCAATTGGTTGGTTGCACCTAGAAGATGAGGAACTTGTAGATCAGATGCAAACCCTAAAATCAATTCAAATCACAAGTAATAGCAACAACAATCACAATCACAAGAGACACGAGGATTTAGCCCGTGGTTCAACTCGCCACAAAGGCTTATCTACATCCACGTTGTTGAGGTTAGCCACAAAGGCCATGGAGTCTCTTTGAACTCACTCCTCGTCTCCAACATATAACCAAGGCAATAGATTAGAGGGTTCCACTAAGTCACAGAGGGTAACACAAGTGTCCCGGTGCTCAGCCACAAGATTGGGAGCTCCTGGGTGACCGCTTGCCGTCTAGGAGCCAGGCTCTAAGAGTAATGAACACACCAAGCGGATAGGGCTTCACCAAGTTCACAAGAACAGAGGAGAAGGATCTTCTCAAGCTTTCTCACACTCTCTAGAGCCAAATCCCTCAAGGAATCATGGAGATCTGGAGCAAGAGAGTTGGGAGCATTAAGCTTGGAGAGAGAGAGCTTTAGTTTGAGTCTGAGAGAGTGAGGTTGAAGATAACTATTGGGGTTAAAGGGGTGAGGTATAAATACCCCCCACGTCATCCACAAAATGGTCTGATCAGACTTACTCTGGAGCCTCTACATCGCGCCGTGGAGGTTCCACGCAGGCCAGAGCGGATAAGAATTCAGCTCGGCTGGCTGTTGTGGCTCGGATTATTTGAGTTGTAGATAGAGTTTTGAGCACTTGGTTCCACCCAGCACACCATTAGTATCCTCCTTGATTGGACAACTTGTCCTATAACTCAATTTCAAAATATAAAATGAAGTAAACTAGCTCTTTGAGCCTTTGCAAACCATCCATTTGAGTTGGGGGTCTCCTCCTTTGTTTCTTTGCACCCACGATTAATCATACACCGTCAAACACTTAGAGAAGCCATTAGTCCTTTAATTATGTCGTCAACATCACCAAAACCCACTTAGGGCTTGATAGCACTTACAATCTCTCCCTTTTGGGTAAATGTTGACAACACAATTAAAGCTTACATTTAATTTAAATATTGAGCTTATGATAGCATGAATATAAGGGCTCCCCCTTACTATATGCAAGGTTCATTTTTGTATTTAAGCAAATGTCACCTCAAGACATGCTTTGCATATATTAAGAGCAAATGTGAATGAAACATTGTATTCATGCCATCGTGGGGTGCAACAGATCTATGTCAAATAATAATTGTGATGCGTATGACAACTTATGCATAGAAAGAAAATACTCTAACTCTACAGACCACAGAGCCTCCGCACAGGAGTGTGGAACCTCCAGGCCACGGAGCCTCCATGTTCTGCACACTCAGAATATTTTCAACAGAAAGTAAGGCATCACAAAATCATAAACAATCACCACACAGATCTAAACATGCTAGTAATAGATAAATATGAGCAGTTCTAGCAACCTATTACAAGCATTCGAGGTTCACATCCATGTCCATGACCACACATCGCCACACAAAGGTGAATCAAAGTGTTATTACAGACCACTAAGATAAAAAAGAGTTCGAAAACGACATCGACTCATCAACTCTCACAACTCACAACTAAGCGTCTCAACTACTACCATGACTGACACAATGGCGAGGCAAAGGCAAAGCTATCCATCCATGAACAAGGTGAAGGCAAAGCTATCCATCCGTCAGTACAAAAGATCATCTCAATCTTGCCTCTCTCCCCCTTTGTCAATAAGTGCCCAATAGGGAAAAAGAACAAGAGAGGTAAGACACTAGCTCACTCACCCCTGCTCCAATCACTGCCACTGTCACTACCACTATCATCTGTAGGATCGGTCTACCTCTTGCCACTAGAAACTATCCTCTCACCAGACTCATCATCACTGTCACTCACAACAGCCCTACCAGCCCTGTGAGTAGTCGTTGTGTGCCTCTGTGGCCTAGACTGTCCTCTATCATGTCTGACGGTGCTCATCCTCTCTACAAGTGTCTCTCGATCATATGGAAGTTCCATCTATTCCTCATCTTCACTAGTGTCATCATAGGGTGGAAAGACTAGAGGTGGACAAATTTATCTAACCTCGAGTCTTAGCTGACTCTTCATGTCATTTATATCTTTTCTTCCCTCATAGGCAGCATCCACAGCATACTGACACATGCAAAACAAGTTCTTGAGCAACTCCTTGATCTTGCTCCCCCTTGACCTATGATGGGAAGAGTCTAAGGAAAATGGACCCTAGGCCCATTTACTTTGGATTTTGGTGTTTGATGACCAACACAACTAAATTGGACTAATGAATTTGCAAGTAGTTATTTTGTAGTTCAATAGGGTGCAAGACATGACTTGGACGAAGGTGACATGATGATCCAATGATCAACACCATAAGCAAGACCCTATAAGCACAACAGAAGACCCAAGATATCAAGTAAAGTCCAAGCACAAAGATGGAAACCAAGCCATATGCAAGGATCACGAAGAAACAAATGAAGAAGGGTCTCGACAGAGACGATCGGACGCTACCACGAAAGCTCCGAACACGTCCGATCATTGCCTGTGCAACCGTAGTGTTAGCACTCACTAGAATCTAAATGCATATACAATGAATTAGAACATCTAGTGGCACTTTGATAACCGCATTTCGATATGAGTTTGACCCCTCTTAATAGTACGGCTATCTATCCTAAATGTGATCAGACTCGCTAAGTGTCTTGATCACCAAAACAAAGAGCTCATATGGTTATCACCTTTGCCTTGAGCCTTTTGTTTTTCCCTTTCTTCTTTTCCAAGCCCAAGCACTTGATCACCATGGCCATCACCACCATCATGATCTTCACCATTAGCTCCACCACTAGTAATGTGCTACCCTATCTCATGATCACTTAGAGTAGTAGGGTTAGCACTTAGGGATTCATCAATTCACCAAAACCTAACTAGAGCTTTAAAAGGCCTACTGCTACTAGCTCTGTGTGTGGGTCTAGCCTCTGCTGCAGCTGATGTGCCTGCAGCCCCAACTAGTGCCTCCCATCCTATATGCTACCACTGAGTCAACTTGTACGGCTTATGCTCCACATCCTTCTTGAATCCAATGCCAGACATGATGTCAACAAGCTAGTGACATGATTACATATGTACTCGTTTGATATAAATGAATGAGAGTATGATTAATGTGCCCATTTGTATATGTCATTCAAAATCTGTACAATATAATTTTAATATTGTCTTGGTCCTGAATGTTTGGTCCAATTTACATAGTTAAATACATCTAGTTTAATTTTTTTACCTATTTAATTGAGCTTGATGGACTGTTAGTCGCTAAAAGTTCTTTATTGTGATGAACAGTCGGTCGCTAAAAGCTCTAACAAGTTGTCGGTCACTAAAAGTTGGATCGTCGAACTATCCGTTGCTCAAGATGAGGTTCGTCGCTATTTACATATAACGACAGCTTCATTAGCAACTGTAGGGATCCGTCGCTATAACCTTTAGCAACTGACTATCCATCGTTGCACTCCCCTTTCAGCAACTCCAAGTCAGTCGTTATTTAAAGGTTGTGGTGTAGTGCACCCTCTCAATGATATACATGATATAAGGAGCATATGGAAGGTCATTCCTAGCATCATCTAGAGAGTCACTCAACTTAGCCCAAATGAACCTACTAACAGAGAAAGCATAACTACCTGGAGCCATCCTTTCAAGCAAATTCTTTGCATATTTCCTCAGTGAAGTTGAGTCACCTCCCTTTTGATTGATAGTCTCTCTGAATAGATTGTTCATGGCATAGTAGAAAGACTTCAAACCCATTGTCTTCCCATCAGCTAGATTACTCCTCTCACATGCAAACACAATGTCCTCAGCCTTCATGACATTCTCTATCTGGATGGTGTCTGCATACCTATCACCACTCCCAAAACCAAGAAGGCGAGCAAATGTGGTGAAGTCCACCTTGTAGTGAACTCCTTCCATCATCCTAGTGGAAGGTTTCATTTGCCACTTCAAGAAAGAAAGTGGCATAAAATTGAGCCAATATCTCTTGATTCCAATCATATTAGAAACCCATGATGTCCTTCAGCCCATGCTTAGTCACAGTCTCTATCACTCTCCTGGAATCTAGAGTGTTCATGCTCTCAATGTGATCCCAATCTATGTATTTCATCTGCACAATCTTCTTCTCCTAGACAAGAATCATAGTCTTGTAGAAGTCAAACTGAAATAGGGACCAAAACCTATAGTCAATCCCTCTGTCATTCAGCCATGCCTAGGGATTTGCTACCCTAGATTTCTTAACCTACAATCCCAAGTTGTAGTAGTTATTGTGTTGCCTCTGGACAGCATGATCATAAATCACTGGCTCTCTCCTCACTTGGGCACCCTGATGCAGAACCATATAGGACTGATCAAACTCTAGGAACTGAGGGGGTGTGTCTGGCACACCAATAGCAGGAATGGTCTTCCCCTCTCTTCCTCTGTCATCAACAGGTCCTTCTCCATGTCCAGCAGCACCACAGCCAACACCTCCATGACCAGCACCACTGGCACTTCCTAGCCCACTACCTCTCGTAGGTGGAGCCTTGCGGCTACCTCTTCCTCTGCCTTGTTGCCCACTGCCTTGACTAGTATCCTCACTGCCACCAACAAGCTCTTGAATAACTATTCCTCTTATCTGGCGGTCAATAGGATCATTGGACCGCTTGGACCTCTTCTCACTTCTTCGGCCCGGATCGCCTTCCATCTAAAGAAAAACTGTGTAGGAATGGATAAGAAACCAATGCCAAACATAACAGCAAGCATTACACAAGATTTGAGTAGAGTTTTGATTCCATCCAAGGTTGTCGATCCTTCAAGACCACGGAGCCTCTACGCTCTGGCGCAGAACCTCCGGGGCTCGGAGTCTCCGCGTAGAGGCCCGGAGCCTCTGTGCTCTGGCGGATCACACCCTAATGTTTGATTCAACCTTCTACTCGAATCTTGATGCAATGTACTATTAGATCTAGCACTAGAAGGCTAAAACAAACTCATCTACATAGGAAATCGATGGAATAGATTACCCAAATTTGAATCCATGGTGGAATTAGAGTTTCACCTTGGATGAGAGAAATTGAAGAAGAAGAAGAAGACGATGACTGATCGTGGATGGCCTCAAGGAGTGCTCCTCAGCTACTGGTCGCAGCAAAGAGCCCAACGGTTTTGCCAACGGCGACAACTCCATTCAAAAGATGACGATGGTGGCTCCTTCTTCCTTCATTGCGGACTCCCCTGAATCCTAGCCTCCGGCACCACCACCACGACCACCCGCATGACACAGAGAAGCTGGGGCAACGGCGTGGCGGTGGCGGAGCTTGGGGCCTATGCGCTCGCCGGCAGATGGGGCTGCGCGGGGCAGACCATGGCAGCCAGAGTAGGGCACGCGCGGCGGCAGAGATGACGAAAGACTGTCGCGAATCGAGTCGGATAGGAGAAATGAAGAAATGAAAAACGAACCGGTATCTCATAATCAGTGGCAGGTGGGTACTAGGGAAAAGGTTGCTTTTGGGCAAAAGCACCTAAAACTTTTGGGCCCATTGGTTAAGCTTTTGGCTTTTAAGGGCAAAAGCCACAGCCAAAAGGCCAACCAAAGAGGGCTTTAGTATGCTCACAAATTGGTCATCGTTAAAGGCTATATTATCGACGAGTTTAATAAGTGATGTTTTTAGATTATGTCAATATTCAAAATGTAACTTATTTATGACTTGATGAGTCAAAAAAATTAATGTTAATTAACATATCTACAAATTGGTCGTTTTCAAATGTTGTAATAATTGTTGAAAACTTTGTTACCATCTGTTGACTACTCAGCCCTTGTTTAGTTCAGCGAAATTTGGAATTTGGGGCTACTGTAACACCTTCGTTTTTATTTGCCAAATAGTAGTCCAAACATTGACTAATTAGGCTTAAAACATTCGTCTCGCAATTTCCCACCAAACTGTGCAATTAGTTTTTCTTTTCGTCTACATTTAATGCTCCATGCACGGACCGCAAACATTCGATGTGACAAGGTACTGTAGCAACTTTTTGGACTTTAGGGGTCCAACTAAACAAGGGCTCATATTAAAAGTCTACATCGAATTTGCAGCCCCATGTACGTGGTTGTCCGTATCAGTATTTTTCTTCTTTGTTTGACATGTTAACTGCTCCGTATGTATCAATTGCTTGGCCATTTTAAAAACGGGTGACTTTGTTCAAATATTTGCTATTATTTGGCATTTTGGCTCCATTTGAAATAGCTTATAGCTCCCACAATAATAATGAAACTAGCTCCACATTTGTGCAGATACATCTATAATATATCCTTGTTTATCCCTATCTGAAATTTGTAGTTGCCTTATCGAACATTTAGCTAAACTGGCTACGTTGAGAAGTGTGGACGTTTTCCCCAACGATAATCAAAGTTGAGTCCTCTTCAACTCAAACTGAGATGTCTATTTTCTTTATGTTAACAAAAACGACTAGTTTTTATAAAGATTGGACCGCATTATTTTTTCTATTATTCGTGTGCCATCTAACCTAAATATGGATATGTGTCCACAAATTGGTCATTGCTAACCGTCGTAGTTTTTGGAAACTTTGTTAAAATTTGTTTACTACTGTTGCAATAAAATAGTATTAAAACCTATATTTTGCAAACATGTCGATGTTTAGAATGTCACTTAAGGTTGTACTTTCTTTAAAGATTTTGTAGCGCGTACATTGTCCATTATAGTTTTTAGGCAAAATTGGCTCCTAGACACCGGAAAGTGACCACGTTTTGCTACTCGACATCTAAAATAGAGCAATTTGCTAGAGAACACTCTGGTTCTTGCCAATTTTGCTGGTTGACATTCTGCCCAATAATATATTAATTTCTGGCTTTTGAGGAGAGAGAAGGACGGTGAAATGACCTTTTTGCCCTGGTCCGGCCGTTTCTTTTCTTTGTCATCCGCGGCGGTGCCTTCTTCCTCCCTGGTCCAACCTCATTTGGGCACGCACGGTAGGTCAACTTCCACTCGGCGGCCTGTGAGAGACCCTGGCAGCGGTGGCGGTGTTGGCTCCTCCCTCCACTCGGCGGCCGCGGGGCCCTGTGGCGTCCCTCCCCCAAACGGCGAGCAAGTGGCAGATTGAGTTTGAGCAGGCACAGCTGCCTGGCTCCCACGCGGCTCCAGTTGGAGCAGGCTCCCGCCGCCCCGCTCTCCTCACGCGCCGGCAGCCCTCCCCCACTCCGAGCTTCCCACCCCAGGATACATGGAGGCAGGCCCGTCACCCACCCCGAGCTCCAACCTCTAGATCCATGGAGGCAGGCCAATCCCCCACCCCTGAGCTCCCCACCCCTTCCTCGACCCAGCAGGGAGCCCGTCATGGTGTCCTAGCACGGTCGCCCGAGAGCACCACGGCCTGCTCGCTCGACCTGCGCCTGACCTTTGACGTCACGCGGCGGGAGCTCGTAGGTCGGCCTGCCGCGTGATGCCGCCGCGGCCCAGGCTCCACGTGCGACGCGGCCGAGGCACACCTAGTCTGCTGCGCCGACAAGGCCACCCTATGCGCCCGCTCTAAACGCGACGTGCACGCCGCCAACCGCCTCACCGGCAAACTCAGATTCCTCCTCACCGGTGCCTAGATCGGCCTGCAGTCCGACGCCGACGAGGCCCAGGACCCGCACCCGCCCACTACAGCCCCTGCACGTGCCCACCGCTGGTCCGCCGTCTCCACAAGCCAGAGAGGGTGGCCGCCCCACCCAGGCAGCAGCAGACCCCGCCTGACGCTTTGCCCTCTAGCGTCAGCTGCTCGGTACTGAAGAGTGGCCAAAAAGAGGGTGAGGAAGAAGGGGGTAAGGGCATAAAGGTCATTTTACCGCTCTTCTTAATATTTTATTGGGCGGAGTGTCCACCATCAAATATGTGTCCTCAAGCAAATCGCTCTATTTAGGATGTCCAGCGGCAAAGCGTGGTCATTTTCAAGTGTCCAGAGCCAATTTTGCCATTTTTTTTAATGTATGTGTAACCACTAGATCTATGTTGTATTTGTAGATTTTGCTGGTATTCGTAATGTCACTTGTTTAATTATGACTTGATGAGCAAAATCCTATTATATCTACAAATTGGCCATTTTTCGGTGTTGTACTTATCTATAGTTGAATGACTTTACTGAACATGTATTGACTGAAACGTCTGCATCGAATTTGCAGCACAAGTGGTTCTCTATATTTTTGTTTGTTTGACATCTTAACTTTTTATATATCAACCCTATTAATGATCTTCACCGGAAAAGAAACTATATATTGTAGATCTGCAAAAGTTTCATTTGAAAATGTGTCACTTAGTTTAATTATTTGCTAATTTGTAACCGCTTCAACAATGAAATCCATGGAGACAAATCTATGATCCTTACTGTGGAAACCATCATCTAGGCCGGCTCCTACCTCTCATTGGTACTGATTATAACTGTACTGTGGAAGAAGCATGGGTGAGGCCAAGTGTCCGCACTGGATGAAATAGCCATCAAGGATAGTAGATTATCATTGTCAGATATACTTACAAGCGACAAGGATAAGCTATCCAAGGAGGACCTTGTTTCCTTGCGATAGCGATATTAGCGCAGTTCAGCCAACATTAATAGCACATTGATAGGCAATAAAACTTGCTTATCCCAATTTCGGCTCTTGGACAAGGTAGAATATCCCATTTAATTTTCTTGCAAATGTTTGATTTAGGGACACCTATGCCCATTTGTTTGTTTGGACTAGGGCCGCCCGTGTGAATGGCCATGGTGAGGTCGGCATGGAGTAGGTTGATGGGGTGCAACTACTCTTGCTAGGCTCTTGTAGCACACTAGTAAAGATTCTAAGTGAATCTTAACCCTCTCCATCCTTCTCTCACTCTTTACCCATGTCCTCTATTCCTCACACTAAGCTAGATTCATAGTTCGCCACTTCTCATCCCCCATGGAATTCGATATGTTGGAATACTCCTGGGTGAAAGTAACATAGGTATCCGTACACTTAGGATTTCATATGTTAGACTAAGTACTACCAACAAGCTTACTTGCATCATTGTTGGGGAATGTTAGTTATTCTAGCATCGAATCGACTTCATCCATGATTACCACTTGGATCACACTCCTATCCATCAGTTGTCAGCAACAAAAGATGGTAAAGTTAGTCTATGATTACCACCAGATGGCTCCTACTCTTATCTACTAAAGATGCTCAAGTTCATGAGAAGTAACAACTTCAACGTAGGAGTGAAAGGATCTAGCAAGTGGCCTAGAGGAGGGTGAATAGGCCTTTTTCTAAATGTAATCAACTTCACGAAACCAGTCAGAACGCAGGAACCTCTAGGCCTGAGCATGGAGGTTTCGAGGGGCGGAGGTTCCTGGACTAAGCATGGAACCTCTGGGGATCAGAGTATGAAATTGATCTATTGCGGAATTTAGTGAATGAAAAATAGATCCAGTGAAATACCAGTCTTCCTTTGAAGTTTGTTGAGCTATCCAATCGGTCGGTTGCACCTAGAAGATGAGGAACTTGTAGATCGGATGCAAACCCTAAAATCAATTCAAATCACAAGTAATAGCAACAACAATCACAATCACAAGAGACACGAGGATTTAGCCCGTGGTTCAACTCGCCACAAAGGCTTGTCTATGTCCACGTTGTTGAGGTTAGCCACAAAGGCTATGGAGTCTCTTTGAACTCACTCCTCTTCTCCAACCCTATAACCAAGGCAATAGATTGGAGGGTTCCACTAAGTCACAGAGGGTAACAGAAATGTCCCGGTGCTCAGCCACAAAGGATTGGGAGCTCCCAGGGCGACCGCTAGCCATCTAGGAGCCAGGCTCTAAGAGTAACGAACACGCCAAGCGGATAGGGCTTCACCAAGTTCACAAGAACAGAGGAGAAGGATCTTCTCAAGCTTTCTCACACTCTCTAGAGCCAAATCCCTCAAGGAATCATGGAGATTTGGAGCAAGAGAGTTGGGAGCATTAAGCTTGGACAGAGAGAGCTTTAGTTTGAGTCTGAGAGAGTGAGGTTGAAGATAACTATTGGGGTTAAAGGGGTGAGGTATAAATACCCCCCACGTCACCCACAAAATGGTCTGATCAGACTGACTCCGGAGCCTCCGCATCGCGCCGTGGAGGTTCCACACAGGCCAGAGCAGGATAAGAATTCAGCTCGGCTGGCTTTTGTGGCTAGGATTATTTGAGTTGTAGATGGAGTTTTGAGCACTTGGTTCCACCCAGCACACCATTAGTATCCCCCTTATTGGATGACTTGTCCTATAACTCAAGTTCAAAATATAAAATGAAGTAAACTAGCTCTTTGAGCCTTTGCAAACCATCCATTTGAGTTGGGGGGTCTCCTCCTTTGTTTCTTTGCACCCATGATTAATCATACACCGCCAAACACTTAGAGAAGCCATTAGTCCTTTAATTATGTCGTCAACATCACCAAAACCCACTTAGGGCTTGATAGCACTTACAATCTCTCCCTTTTGGGTAAATGTTGACAACACAATTAAAGCTTACATTTAATTTAAATATTGAGCTTATGATAGCATGAATATAAGGGCTCCCCCTTACTATATGCAAGGTTCATTTTTGTATTTAAGCAAATGTCCCCTCAAGACATGCTTTGCATATATTAAGAGCAAATGTGAATGAAACATTGTATTCATGCCATCGTGGGGTGCAATAGATCTATGTCAAATAATAATTGTGATGCGTATGACAATTTATGCATAGAAAGATAATACTCTAACTCTACAGACCGTAGAGCCTCCGCACTAGGAGTGTGGAACCTCTGGGTCATGGAGCCTCCATGTTCTGCACACTCAGAATATTTTCAACAGAAAGTAAGGCATCACAAAATCATAAACAATCACCACACAGATCTAAACATGCTAGTAATAGATAAATATGAGTAGTTCTAGCAACCTATTACAAGCATTCGAGGTTCACATCCATGTCCATGACCACACATCGCCACACAAAGGTGAATCAAAGTGTTATTACACACCACTAAGATAAAAAAGAGTTCGAAAACGACATCGACTCATCAACTCTCACAACTCACAACTAAGCTGTCTCAACTACTACCACTGACTGACACAAGTGGCGAGGCAAAGGCAAAGCTATCCATCCATGTACAAGGCGAAGGCAAAGCTATCCATCCATCTATACAAAAGATCATCTCAATCTTGCCTCTCTCCCCCTTTGTCAATAAGTGCCAAATAGGGAAAAAGAACAAGAGAGGTAAGACACTAGCTCACTCACCCCTGCTCCAATCACTTCCAATGTCACTACCACTCTCATCTATAGGATCGGTCTACCTCTTGCCACTAGAAACTATCCCCTCACCAGACTCATCATCACTGTCACTCACAACAGCCCCACTAGCCCTGTGAGTAGTCGTTGTGTGCCTCTGTGGCCTAGACTGTCCTCTCTCATGTCTGACGGTGCTCATCCTCTCTCCAAGTGTCTCTCGGTCATATGGAAGTTCCATCTATTCCTCATCTTCACTAGTGTCATCATAGGGTGGAAAGACTGGAGGTGGACAAATTTCTCTAACCTCGAGTTTTAGCTGCCTCTTCATGTCATTTATATCTTTTCATTCCCTCATAGGCAGCATCCACAGCATACTGACACATGCAAAACAAGTTCTTGAGCAACTCCTTGATCTTGCTTCCCCTTGACCTATGATGGGAAGAGTCTAAGAAAAATGGACCCTAGGCCCATTTACTTTAGGATTTTGGTGTTTGATGACCAACACAACTAAATTGGACTAATGAATTTGCAAGTAGTTATTTTGTAGTTCAATAGGGTGCAAGACATGACTTGGACGAAGGCGACATGATGATCTGACGATCAACACCATAAGCAAGACCCTATAATCACAAGAGAAGACCCAAGATATCAAGCAAAGTCCAAGCACAAAGATGGAAACCAAGCCAGATCGCAAGGATCACGAAGAAACAAATGAAGAAGGGGCTCAACAGAGACGACCGGACGCTACCACGAAAGCTCCTGGACACTGTCCGATCATTGCCCGTGCAACCGTAGTGTTAGCACTCACTAGAATCTAAATGCATATACAATGAGTTAGAACTTCTAGTGGCACTTTGATAACCGCATTTCGATATGAGTTTGACCCCTCTTAATTGTACGGCTATCTATCCTAAATGTGATCTGACTAGCTAAGTGTCTTGATCACCAAAACAAAGAGCTCCTATGGTTATCACCTTTGCCTTGAGCCTTTTGTTTTTCCCTTTCTTCTTTTCCAAGCCCAAGCACTTGATCACCATGGCCATCACCACCATCATGATCTTCACCATTAGCTCCACCACTAGTAATGTGCTACCCTATCTCATGATCACTTAGAGCAGTAGGGTTAGCACTTAGGGATTCATCAATTCACCAAAACCTAACTAGAGCTTTAAAAGGCCTGCTGCTACTAGCTCTATGTGTGGGTCTAGCCTCTGCTGCAGCTGACGTGCCTGCTGCCCCAACTAGTGCCTCCCATCCTGTATGCTGCCACTGAGTCAACTTGTACGGCCTATGCTCCACATCCTTCTTGAATCCAATGCCAGACATGATGTCAACAAGCTAGTGACATGATTACATATGTACTCGTTTGATATAAATGAATGAGAGTATGATTAATGTGCCCATTTGTATATGTCATTCAAAATCTATACAATATAATTTTAATATTGTATTGGTCCTGAATGTTTAGGTCCAATTTACACAGTTAAATACATCTGGTTTAATTTTTTACCTATTTAATTGAGCTTGATGGACTGTTAGTCGCTAAAAGTTCTTTATTGCGATGAACAGTCGGTCGCTAAAAGCTCTAACAAGTTGTCGGTCGCTAAAAGTTGGATCGTTGAACTATCCAGTTGCTCAAGATGATGTCCGTCGCTATTTACATATAATGACAGCTTCATTAGCAACTATAGGGATCCGTCGCTATAACCTTTAGCAACTGACTATCCATCGTTGCACACCCCTTTCAACAACTCCAAGTCAGTCATTATTTAAAGGTTGTGGTGTAGTGCACCCTCTCAATGATATACATTGACTATAAGGAGCATATGGAAGGTCCTTCCTAGCATCATCTAGAGAGTCACTCAACTCAGCCCAAATGAACCTACTAACAGAGAAAGCATCACTACCTGGAGCCATCCTTTCAAGCAAATTCTTTGCACATTTCCTCAGTGAAGTTGAGTCACCTCCCTTTTGATTGATAGTCTCTCTGAACAGATTGTTCATGGCATAGTAGAAAGACTTCAAACCCATTGTCTTCCCATTAGCTAGATTACTCCTCTCACATGCAAACACAATGTCCTCAGCCTTCATGACATTCTCTATCTGGATGGTGTCTGCATACCTATCTCCACTCCCAAAACCAAGAAGGCGAGCAAATGTGGTGAAGTCCACCTTGTAGTGAACTCCTTCCATCATCTAGTGGAAGGATTCATTTGCCACTTCATGAAAGAAAGTGTCGTGAAACTGAGCCAATATCTCTCGATTCCAATCATATTAGAAACCCATGATGTCCTTCAGCCCATGCTTAGTCACAGTCTCTATCACTCTCCTAGAGTCTAGAGTGTTCATGCTCTCAATGTGATCCCAATCTATGTATTTCATCTGCACAATCTTCTTCTCCTAGACAAGAATCATAGTCTTGTAGAAGTCAAACTGAAATAGGGACCAAAACCTATAGTCAATCCCTCTGTCATTCAGCCATGCATAGGGATTTGCTGCCCTAGATTTGTTAACCTACACTCCCAAGTTGTAGTAGTTATTGTGTTGCCTCTAGGACAGCATGATCATAAATCACTAGCTCTCTCCTCACTTGGGCACCCTAATGTAGAACCATATAGGACTGATCAAACTCTAGGAACTGAGGGGGTGTGTCTGGCACACCAATAGCAGGAATGGTCTTCCCCTCTCTTCCTCTAGTCATCAATAGGTCCTTCTCCATGTCCAGCAGCACCACAGCCAACACCTCCATGACCAGCACCACTGGCACTTCCTAGCCCACTACCTCTCGTCGGTGGAGCCTTGCGGCTGCCTCTTCCTCTGCCTTGTTACCCACTGCCTTGACCTAGTATCCTCACTGCCACCAACAAGCTCTTGAATAACTATTCCTCTGATCTGGCGATCAACAGGATCATTGGACCGCTTGGACCTCTTCTCACTTCTCCGGCCCGGATCGCCTTCCATCTAAATAAAAACGTGTAGGAATGGATAAGAAACCAATGCCAAACATAACAGCAGCATTACACAAGATTTGAGTAGAGTTTTGATTCCATCCAAGGTTGTCGATCCTTCTATACCACGGAGCCCCTGTGTTCTGGCGCAGGAACCTCCGGGGCTCGGAGTCTCCGCGTAGAGGCCCGGAGCCTTTGTGCTCTGGCGGATCACACCCTAATCTTTGATTCAACCTTCTACTCGAATCTTGATGCAATGTACTATCAGATCTAGCACTAGAAGGCGAAAACAAACTCATCTACATAGGAAATCGATGGAATAGATTACCCAAATTTGAATCCATGGTGGAATTTGAGTTTCACCTTGGATGAGAGAAATTGAAGAAGAAGAAGACGATGATGATCGTGGATGGCCTCAAGGAGTGCTCCTCAGCTACGGTCGCAGCAAAGAGCCCAATGGTTTTGCCGACGGCGACAACTCCTTCAAAAGATGACGATGGTGGCTCCTTCTTCCTTCATTGCGTACTCCCCTGAGTCCTAGCCTCCGGCACCACCACCACGACCACCCACATGACACAGAGAAGCGGAGCAACGATGTGGCGGTGGTGGAGCTTGGGGCCGATGCGCTCGCCGGCAGATGGGGCTGCGCGGGGCAGGCCACGGTAGCCGGAGTAGGGCACACGCGGCGGCAGAGATGCCGAAAGACTGTCGTGAATCGAGTCAGGATAGGAGAAAAGAAGAAATGAAAAACGAACCGGTATCTCATAATCAGTGGCAGGTGGGTACTAGGGAAAAGGCTGCTTTTAGGCAAAGCACCTAAAACTTTTGGGCCCATTGGTTAAGCTTTTGGCTTTTAAGGGCAAAAGCCACAGCCAAAAACACCAACCAAACAGGGCCTTAGTATGCTCACAAATTGGTCATCGTTAAAGGCTATATTATCGACGAGTTTAATAAGTGATGCTTTCAGATTATGTCAATATTCAAAATGTAACTTATTTATGACTTGATGAGTCGATAAAAATTAATGTTAATTAACATATCTACAAATTGGTCGTTTTCAAATGTTGTAATAATTGTTGAAAACTTTGTTACCATCTGTTGACTAGTCATATTAAAAGTCTACATCGAATTTGCAGCCCCATGTACGTGGTTGTCCGTATCCGTATTTTTCTTCTTTGTTTGACATGTTAACTGCTCCGTATGTATCAATTGCTTGGCCATTTTAAAAACGGGTGACTTTGTTCAAATATTTGCTATTATTTGGCATTTTGGCTCCATTTGAAATAGCTTATAGCTCCCACAATAATAATGAAACTAGCTCCACATTTGTGCAGATACATCTATAATATATCCTTGTTTATCCCTATCTGAAATTTGTAGTTGCCTTATCGAACATTTAGCTAAACTGGCTACGTTGAGAAGTGTGGACGTTTTCCCCAACGATAATCAAAGTTGAGTCCTCTTCAACTCAAACTGAGATGTCTATTTTCTTTATGTTAACAAAAACGACTAGTTTTTATAAAGATTGGACCGCATTATTTTTTCTATTATTCGTGTGCCATCTAACCTAAATATGGATATGTGTCCACAAATTGGTCCATTGCTCCTAGACACCGAAAGTGACCACAGTTTTTAGGCAAAATTGGCTCCTAGACACCGAAAGTGACCACGTTTTGCTGCTCGACATCCAAAATAGAGCAATTTGCTAGAGAACACTCTGGTTCTTGCCAATTTTGCTTGGTGGACATTCCGCCCAATAATATATTAATTTCTGGCTTTTGAGGAGAGAGAAGGACGGTGAAATGAACCTTTTTGCCCTGGTTCGGTCCGTTTCTTTTCTTTGTCATCCAGCGGCGGTGCCTTCTTCCTCCCTGGTCCAACCTCATTTGGGCACGCACGGTAGGTCAACTTCCACTCGGCGGCCTGTGAGAGACCCTGGCAGCTGGCGGCAGTGGTGGCTCCTCCCTCCACTCGGCGGCCGCAGGGCCCTGTGGCGTCCCTCCCCCAAACGGCGAGCAGGTGGCAGATCGAGTTTGAGCAGGCGCAGCTGCCTGGCTCCCACGCGGCTCCAGTTGGAGCAGGCGCCGCCGCCCTGCTCTCCTCACACGCCGGCAGCCCTCCCCCACCCCGAGCTTCCCACCCCGAGCTCCAACCTCTAGATCCATGGAGGCGGCCAATCCCCCACCCCGAGCTCCCCACCCCTTCCTCGACCCAGCAGGGAGCCCGTCGTGGTTTCCTAGCACGGTCGCCCGAGAGCACCACGGCTTGCTCGCTCGACCAGCGCCGACCTTTGACGTCACGCGGCGGGAGCTCGCAGGTCGGCCTGCCGCGTGATGCCGCCGCGGCCCAAGCTCCACGTGCGACGCGGCCGAGGCACACCTAGTCTGCTGCGCTGACAAGGCCATCCTATGCGCCCGCTCTAAACGTGACGTGCACGCCGCCAACCGCCTCACCGGCAAGCTCAGATTCCTCCTCACCGGTGCCTAGATCGGTCTGCAGTCCGACGCCTGACGAGGCCCAGGACCCGCACCCGCCCACTACTGCCCCTGCACGTGCCCACCACTGGTCCGCCGTCTCCGCAAGCCAGAGAGGCCTGGCCGCCCCATCCCCGGCAGTAGCAGACCCCGTCGGGCGCTTCCCCCTCTAGCGTCGAGCTGCTCGGTACCGAAGAGTGGCCAAAAAGAGGGTGTAGGAAGGAGGTAAGGGCATAAAGGTCATTTTACCGCTCTTCTTAATATTTTATTGGGCGGAGTGTCCACCATCAAATATGTGTCCTCAAGCAAATCGTTCTATTTAGGATGTCCAGCAGCAAAGCGTGGTCATTTTCAGTGTCTAGAGCCAATTTTGCCATTTTTTTAATGTGTGTGTAACCACTTGATCTATGTTGTACTAGTACCAACTGCGCGCCATCGCGCGCGCCGGCGAGTAAGCACACTTAAATATACATTTAAGTTTTGTATGTCACATATGGTGCGCGTCATTGAGTGCGTGGGTGAGCAAATTGTGGGCAGTACAGATTGAGATTATGTAAGAACGATGCATACATATATTCATAGATATACGGTTTTTATTACATATATAGTACAATTGCTGCTTGAAGGATACCACAGGTAGATATACAGGTTTTTATTACATATATAGTACAATTGCTGCTTGAAGGATACCACAGGACGACGTAGGCAGTTGCATGACCAAGAACAAAATTAGGTAGTGTTTAACTATACTGGACGTAATTAGACAATACATAAACATCAAACCTACTAAATTAGAACAGTCTTCTTGTTTGTTGTCATGGCGTGGTCTGGACAGCGTTCAGAGCAAAAGCAACCGTAAACCTTTCCATCTTGCAAAAACATGAGCCGGCTATCCTGTTCTGCGTCCGTAAGATCTGAGAAAGAAGTCAGGGGCTTGACGATCCCAAGATGCAGGTATAAAAGGTATTTGTAGATCATGAAGTAAGGCATGGCAAGCAGCGTGAGCTGTTTTGGTGAGTGGTGTCTGATCAAGGTTAAATTCCGGTGGAGGTATCGACAGATGGAATGAAAAGAAGACTGTCAGTGTCTAATTATTTGTTGCAGATGAGCTAAATGTAGAAGCGCTAACAGACAGATACACACAAATAGAGGAGACTAAATCGACGTACCGAAACATGAACATGCCTGATGGTATTAGTGGTAGGCTGGTGCACCTGCTGAGCTGGCAGAAATATGTTTTTTTTAATAGAAAGAGGTATTGGTATAGAAGTCTGCTGATCAAACCTGGGTACATGGAGCTAACGAGGTATGTTGACGCCACATAGCAGAACGAATCTTCAGTTAGGCCAATGGCAAATGTGAACTTTTTATGAGATAGCAGCCTTGAGTGTTGGAGGGAAACCAGTCGGTTTTCCGAGTGGATTGATTAGCGCTTCACAATTTCGGCAAACAATCTGTCGAGCTATTTCATCATAACAGAAGAAGTTGGCTTGAGCTGTGTCATCTGCTGCAGTAGAAGGAAGCTTGTATCTACATATTGAGAAATAGGCACTAGGTAGCAGTGTCCATTGTTAATAATGATTATATAGTAGGCTGTGCATATCGATTCACAGACGGTGAGTGATACCTAGGCATAGTTCCTGTCTAGTTACATTTGGTGCACACGTATGGGCCGGAATTTTTTGCTTCGTTTTTTGTTGCACTTTTTTGCACAAAATATATCACTGCTTGTCATCTTGGGGAATCTGTTTAACTATGACAGTGCATTTACTGGCCTTCTTCCTGTAAAGAGTAGAAGACCAAATTTTGAACAACGTATCAATAGCATAGTTGTATATGTGGAACAAAAAGCTGCAGAATTTCATACTTTTTTAAACAAATGAAAAATAAAAAAAGGATATGGTAAGAAAACGTATGACATTGAATCTGAATATACGCGATTAAACTGACAACATTAGGTCAGTGTAGGTGGCTAAAGTGTCGATCGAAGTCGTTAAAGAGCAGCACGACAATATTGGGAACCTATATTGGGATTAGTATAAAAATATGCAATATGCAAGGACATTTCAGAGATGATGATCTTAACTCATGGTAGACCAGTGACAGGAGCTTGGGAGACTAATTAATGAGAAGGCAAAGAAGAATTTGTAAAAACGCTACCGAATTAGCTACTCATGTTGAGGGTGGTGTGGCAGGGAAAAAATGAATTCAAATTAGGGGACAAAACCAGCATATGAACATCTAATATAGTTGCAAAGAAGTAACTAAATATTGTTATAGATAGCAATGTTATGAAGCAGCAGTTTATTGCAACATTCTAGGAAGATGTGTCATCCAATAAAGATAAAATTAAAAAAGGGGATGAACTGGTGGAACTCTGTGTTTTGCGACAAGAGGAGGATCCAGTGCAGACTAGTTTCATTGTGCAGGCTGTGTTGTAATTCTCTTAAATTATCATGGACGAAGATCTAGGAAAACACAAAATGGAGGCAAAACAGTTAGTGCTACAGCAGGTAGACCTAAGCTTTTGTTTGAACAAATTTTGCATATTTCTAAGAATAATTTACAGTTTCATTGCTTAACCAGTCACGACCTATGGTTAGAAGGCAGTCAGTAAAATATTGAAGGGTCAAATTAGATGGAGACGGAGTAAAATGAATGGATAGATATTTAACCTGCCTTGATCATGAATCCATGGCAGGGCACATGGTAAAAATAGTTTGACAACTAACAAGCTGCCACCAAATAGAGAGCAGCCATGATTACAAGCTAAATTAACTACAAGGCAACTGGGAAAATTGATCTATATGAAAAAATAGTAAAATACATTAATAAAGCACTAATGCGATGAAGCATTGAACTGTCAATTAGAATGTGAAAAATAAAGGACAAGGACTGTGGATTATATTTTGCATTGTCCTTTCTATCCGAGGTAGGAGATGGTCAATACATTGTAAAAAATAGTATCATCAGGCGTAGGATATCTTCCAACAATATAGTGACTAAATTTAAGTATCACATGAGACTGGATTATCTGAACCTAGCAATTTGCACAGTATGCAGTGGAAAAATTGTTATCACAAATGAGGCACGAAGCAAGTTACGAACCTACAAATCAAGGACCTTGTGATAATTACTCCTCACTCAGTTTTCTCCTAGGCCATCAAACGGATTGTGTAGCTACGTGGAGAAGTGAAACCACATATAGGGATGTAGGAGAAAAGATCACCAGCCCACTACACATAGCAACAGTTCTGAAATCTGAGTCAAAAATAGCTGTCAAAGAAAAGAACAAATTAACCTCCCCATAAGGCAGTAACTTAATGGTAGCGAGAGAGACATGAAAAGGCAGCGCTGACTGAAGTAGGGAATTAAGAAAGCGAAACCAAACTGTTTGAATGCAAAATAGTAGATCTTATTATCCAAAGAAGAAAAAAGCTGACAGAGATGAAGAAATACAAACACGACAGCTTACTGCATCTGGCTTACTTTAATAGGAACAATGCAGGAAGCACATATGGGAAAATATAAAGGCATGTAGGTGTGTAAGCCAAAAAGAGTGGATCATGTGGAAGCTTTTTTGAAGAAGAGATAATTAAGCATATGGCAGGCCACATTGGCTCACGACAGGTTGTAGCAATTTAATGTAGGACGTTCCAACAAGGATCATGATATTAGAAACCAAAAGTAGCACATTAAAATGTGAAAAAGCAAGAATGAGAAAGCAGGCAGATCTTGTGGAGACGGGGAGGGCTCGCGCTGGATCCGGCTGCTCGCCACAGATCCACCTCCTCCATTGGCTACGCGAGGTGTACGGCGTGCTCCAGCCTTAGATCGGTCAGGTGGGAGGGGCTCCGCGAGTGGCCACTCCAGATCCACCGCCGAGGCTGCTGACGTGACCTCCCCATTGTCATGCACGGCCACCACGGAGGTTCCTCCGCCGCCAGAGGCCTCTGGAGCCTCAGGGCGTCCGCTGGCTGGCTGCAGCAAGCGTGGGAACGACCAGCGACGGAGGGGCAAACCCTAGGGCACGCGACCCACCGTGTTGCATCGCGAGGAGGAAGTGGTGTGGTGGTGGCGGTGGTGGTGGATGAGGAGGAGGAGAAGGAGGAGGGAGGCCGGCGCCGCGCGCAGGGTGGGCCACCGCCGAGGCCATCCCACTCCATCGCCTGAGGCGCGCTGCGAGTGGGGAGCAAGGGACGGAGAGAGAGAGAGAGAGAGAGAGAGCGTGGAGAGGAGGAGAGCGTGGGGGTCGGGGAGATCCGCCGAGGGTTTCGTAGCGGGCAGGGCGCGTACTGTACCGAGTGGCGGACCCAACACGGGCCGTGGATCGGAGAATCGGATGGCCAGCGGAAATTCAGGCAACGTGGCCACCCTAGCTGGCAGCCAAACCTCCCTGCTTTGATAAGAAGAAATTTGTAGATTTTGCTGGTATTCATAATGTCACTTGTTTAATTATGACTTGATGAGCAAAATCCTATTATATCTACAAATTGGCCATTTTTCGGTGTTGTACTTATCTATAGTTGAATGACTTTAGTGAACATGTATTGACTGAAACGTCTGCATCGAATTTTCAGCACAAGTGGTTCTCTATATTTTTGTTTGTTTGACATCTTAACTTTTTATATATTAACCCTATTAATGATCTTCACCGGAAAAGAAACTATATATTGTAGATCTGCAAAAGTTTCATTTGAAAATGTGTCACTTAGTTTAATTATTTGCTAATTTGTAACCGCTCCAACAATGAAATCCATGGAGACAAATCTATGATCCTTACTGTGGAAACCATCATCTACGCCGGCTCCTACCTCTCATTGGTACTGATTATAACTGTACTGTGGAAGAAGCATGGGTGAGGCCAAGTGTCCGCACTGGATGAAATAGCCATCAAGGATAGTAGATTATCATTGTCAGATATACTTACAAGCGACAAGGATAAGCTATCCAAGGAGGACCTTGTTTCCTTGCGATAGCGATATTAGCGCAGTTCAGCCAACATTAATAGCACATTGATAGGCAATAAAACTTGCTTATCCCAATTTCGGCTCTTGGACAAGGTAGAATATCCCATTTAATTTTCTTGCAAATGTTTGATTTAGGGACACCTATGCCCATTTGTTTGTTTGGACTAGGGCCGCCCGTGTGAATGGCCATGGTGAGGTCGGCATGGAGTAGGTTGATGGGGTGGAACTACTCTTGCTAGGCTCTTGTAGCACACTAGTAAAGATTCTAAGTGAATCTTAACCCTCACCATCCTTCTCTCACTCTTTACCCATGTCCTCTATTCCTCACACTAAGCTAGATTCATAGTTCGCCACTTCTCATCCCCCATGGATTCGATATGTTGGAATACTCCTGGGTGAAAGTAACATAGGTATTCATACGCTTAGGATTTCATATGTTAGACTAAGTACTACCAACAAGCTTACTTGCATCGTTGTTGGGGAATGTTAGTTACTCTAACATCGAATCGACTTCATCCATGATTACCACTTGGATCACACTCCTATCCATTAGTTCTTAGCAACAAAAGATGGTAAAGTTAGTCTATGATTACCACCAGATGGCTCCTACTCTTATCTACCGAAGATGCTCAAGTTCATGAGAAGTAACAACTTCAACGTAGGAGTGAAAGGATCTAGCAAGTGGCCTAGAGGAGGGTGAATAGGCCTTTTTTCTGAAATGTAATCAACTTCATGAAACCTAGTCAGAACGCAGAACCTCTAGGCCTGAGCATGGAGGTTTCGGGGCGTGGAGGTTCCTGGACTAATGCATGGAACCTCTAGGGATCAGATTATGAAATTGATCTATTGCGGAATTTAGTGAATGAAAAATAGATCGAATGTGATACCAGTCTTCCTAGAAGTTTGTTGAGCTATTCAATCGGTTGGTTGCACCTAGAAGATGAGGAACTTGTAGATCAGATGCAAACCCTAAAATCAATTCAAATCACAAGTAATAGCAACAACAATCACAATCAAAAGAGACACGAGGATTTAGCCCTGTGGTTCAACTCGCCACAAAGGCTTGTCTACGTCCACAGTTGTTGAGGTTAACCACAAAGGCTATGGAGTCTCTTTGAACTCACTCCTCTTCTCCAACCTATAACCAAGGCAATAGATTGGAGGGTTCGACTAAGTCACAGAGGGTAACACAAATGTCCTAGTGCTCAGCCACAAAGGATTGGGAGCTCTCGGGCGACCGCTAGCCATTTAGGAGCCAGGCTCTAAGAGTAACAAACACACCAAGCCGATAGGGCTTCACCAAGTTCACAAGAACAGAGGAGAAGGATCTTCTCAAGCTTTCTCACACTCTCTAGACCCAAATCCCTCAAGGAATCATGGAGATCTAGAGCAAGAGAGTTGGTAGCATTAAGCTTGGAAAGAGAGAGCTTTAGTTTGAGTCTGAGAGAGTGAGGTTGAAGATAACTATTGGGGTTAAAGGGGTGAGGTATAAATACCCCCCACGTCACCCACAAAACGGTCTGATCAGACTGACTCTAGAGCCTCCGCATCGCACCGTGGAGGTTCCACGCAGGCCAGAGTGGATAAGAATTCAGCTCGACATGGCTCTTGTGGCTAGGATTATTTGAGTTGTAGATGGAGTTTTGAGCACTTAGGTTCCACCCAGCACACCATTAGTATCCCCCTTGATTGGATGACTTGTCCTATAACTCAATTTCAAAATCTAAAATGAAGTAAACTAGCTCTTTGAGCCTTTGCAAACCATCCATTTGAGTTAGGGGGTCCCCTCCTTTGTTTCTTTGCACCCACGATTAATCATACACCGTCAAACACTTAGAGAAGCCATTAGTCCTTTAATTATGTCATCAACATCACCAAAACCCACTTACGGCTTGATAGCACTTACAATCTCTCCCTTTTGGGTAAATGTTGACAACACAACTAAAGCTTACATTTAATTTAAATATTGAGCTTATGATAGCATGAATATAAGGGCTCCCCCTTACTATATGCATGGTTCATTTTTGTATTTAAGCAAATGTCCCCTCAAGACATGCTTTGCATATATTAACAGCAAATGTGAATGAAACATTGTATTCATGCCATCGTGGGGTGCAACAGATCTATGTCAAATAATAATTGTGATGCGTATGACAATTTATGCATAGAAAGAAAATACTCTAACTCTATAGACCACGGAGCCTCCGCATAGGAATGTGGAACCTCCAGGCCATGGAGCCTCCATGTTCTACACACTCAGAATATTTTCAACAGAAAGTAAGGCATCACAAAATCATAAACAATCACCACACAGATCTAAACATGCTAGTAATAGATAAATATGAGCAGTTCTAGCAACCTATTACAAGCATTCGAGGTTCACATCCATGTCCATGACCACACATCGCCACACAAAGGTGAATCAAAGTGTTATTACACACCACTAAGATAAAAAAAGAGTTCGAAAACGACATCGACTCATCAACTCTCACAACTCACAACTAAGCGTCTCAACTACTACCACGATGACACAGTGGCAAGGCAAAGGCAAAGCTATCCCTCCATGTACAAGGCGAAGGCAAAGCTATCCATCCATCAGTACAAAAGATCATCTCAATCTTGCCTCTCTCCCCCTTTGTCAATAAGTGCCAAATAGGGAAAAAGAACAAGAGAGGTAAGACACTAGCTCACTCACCCCTGCTTCGATCACTGCCTAATGTCACTACCACTATCATCTGTAGGATCGGTCTACCTCTTGCCACTAGAAATTGTCCTCTCACTGGACTCATCATCACTGTCACTCACAATAGCCCTACCAGCCCTATGAGTAGTCGTTGTGTGCCTCTGTGGCCTAGACTGTCCTCTCTCATGTCTGACGGTGCTCATCCTCTCTCCAAGTGTCTCTCGGTCATATGGAAGTTCCATCTATTCCTCATCTTCACTAGTGTCACCCTAGGGTGGAAAGACTCGAGGTGGACGAATTTCTCTAACCTCGAGTCCTAGCTGCCTCTTCATGTCATTTATATCTTTTCTTCCCTCATAGGCAGCATCCACAGCTTACTGACACATGCAAAACAAGTTCTTGAGCAACTCCTTGATCTTGCTCCCCCTTGACCTATGATGGGAAAAGTCTAAGGAAAATGGACCCTAGGCCCATTTACTTTGGATTTTGGTGTTTGATGACCAACACAACTAAATTGGACTAATGAATTTGCAAATAGTTATTTTGTAGTTCAATAGGGTGCATGACATGACTTGGACGAAGGCGACATGATGATCCGACTGATCAACACCATAAGCAAGACCCTATAAGCACAAGAGAAGACCTAAGATATCAAGCAAAGTCCAAGCACAAAGATGGAAGCCAAGCCAGATGCAAGGATCACGAAGAAACAAATGAAGAAGGGGCTCAGCAGAGACGATCGGACGCTGCCACAAAAGCTCCTGAACACGTCCGATCATTGCCCGTGCAACCATAGTGACCGACGCAATGACCGAACACTGAGCAAAGCTATGACCAGGTGCATAGGTGACATTGTTCATCATCACGACAATGTTCTTAGCAGTGACCGGACACGATGGCAGGACTGATCGGACGCTCCAAGAAGTTGCGTCCAATCATGTCCAGAAAGGTTCCAGAGCGGTGCCAGCGTGACCAGACACGTTCGATCGAGTGAGACCGGACTCAGCCCAGAGTCCTGATCAACATGCGTGCTCCAACGGTTGGGAGGACTGGATGCATCCAATCAAGGCAGTGACCCACGTTCCGGTCACTAGCTGAAAGCTGGGTTTTTGCCCCCAATGGCTAGTTTTCGACTTGGAGCTTATAAATAGACCTCCCAACCGGCCATTTGAGGAGTGAATAGCTACGGAAACATACTATTGGGTATCAGTATCAAGGACACCCAAAAGAAGGAAGCTACTTGGCCACAAATAATAACTCCCTTGGATGGTCAAGAGTGTATCTTAGTCTTGCCCGATCCTGAGGGTATGGGCTCCTACCTCACCCGACCCCTCGGGCAGGAGCCCCATCACGACCGACTCCAAGGGCGTGGACTCTACCTCACCCGACCTCAAGAGCATGGGCCCCTGCCTCGCCCGACCCTCGAGGGCATGGGCTTTGCCTCGCTCGACCCTGAGGGCATGGGCTCTACCTTGCCCGACCTCAAGGGCATGGGCTTCGCCTCGCTCGACCCTAAGGGCACGGGCTCTGCCTTGCCCGACCCCGAGGGTGCGGGCTCCACCTCGCCCGATGGAGGTCCGTACCGCCCCCAACCACTATGGGTCTAAAAGTACGAGTCTAGGGTCAAACTTCTAATGCCAAAATGGGAGCATGCACATCTTGATGTGACCCACAACCACGATGGGCCACGTCTGAGGACACATGTCGCCCGCAGCATCGGGCGTGCCGGCGCTGTGCTACCTACTTCCCATACAGCCTCCAGCGGAGGCGTCAGCTAGCCATACCGTCCGTTGGGATGGGATGGAGTGCCATGACTAGCTAACGACGCCCACATACAGCACCAGTGATGAATAGGGCCATGATGTGGAGTAGTCCCCGTCATCATCTATAGGGCCAGTGGGACCTACGTAAAGGGGATGGAGGATGCCTCAACCCTAGAAGCATTCTTTTCTCCATCGCCCCTCTCTCTCTCTCTGATCTAACCTATGTCTTCCTCTTCATCTATGAAAGGGGAAGCAGGGGCACCCTATGGAGGGAGGTCGGCATTTTCTACACATCTTACACGCCTAAGCGGCATAAGGCTCAGGCGCTCAATGGGGAGAGAGCGAAACCAGGACTCACACTTTTCACCAGAGACTTGGGACCTTCTCCCTCTCTCACCTATTTGTAACCCCTACTACAAACCAAGTGCTGGTAACATGAGCAGGAGCAAACTAGACATAGGGGCATTCCATCCGAACTAGTATAAACCCTTGTATCCTCTGAGCACAGCCATCCAGATCAGACGCGCAAACTAGAAATTTACTAGCTAGTGATTTGAAACACCGACACATACCAAGGGTGTTGATACATCATTTTAGTGATCTCCTCTTCCATAGTGCTTAGTGATTCATTAGGTAATTAGCGTAGGTGCTTCGCGAAGTGCTTAGGTTGATTAGACCATCGCTTATGCACTTGCTCTAAGTTTAGGCCTAGTGTTTAGTGAGGTTTGCACACCTCTTATCACTCGTGCTTAAGCGCACCATTGTTGTACATTAGAGGGACTTGTAGTCTTTTGAGATCACACCAACCATATTTGTGGTGTGGCTACCACCTGTGTACCGAAGGGAACAAGGCCCACAGCTATTCGACCGGAAGCTTGATAGTGAAGATGGTGAGGAGCGGTCCGAGAGAGGCTTGCCGGAAGACACACTGGAGACCCACTTGCGCGTGGGGAAGGCCCAGGGCTATCCACGAAGTTACCCAACTGGGAGCTTGGCCCTTGCGACGGATTCCTTGTGAGGGGCTCCAACAAGGACTAGGGGAAAGCTTGAGCACTTCTCGATACCTCAGTAAAAATACCAGAGTCATCGATGGGAGTTTGCATCTCTAGCTCATCTTTACCTTCCATACTTACATTGTTACCTAGGTTGTGTGCTTTACTTTTCTAGCTTAGTTGATAGGCTAGTTGATAGGGTTGGAACCTAGGTTGCAAGACTCTTTTGCGGTAGAGATAGCAACAAATTAGCAAAACCGTTGTTGCACATTTAGATACATTACTTTTTTGCATAGGTTTTGCTATGGTGGAATTAGAGGTCATAGTTTAGAGTAGATTTTTAAGTTGCCTAATTCACCCCCCCCCTCAGGCCTCATGGTCCCTTATAAGTGGTATCAAAGCCGGTTGGCTCAATTTTGACCTTTGGCTTTACCGCCGTTGAACCAACACTATTTAGAGTGGTTGGGATAAATACCTTTAGGCCTCCGCACTTTGACAGCACTAACTTCCCCTACTATAAAGCTAGAATGGCTTGTCACCTTGAGGTAGTAGATTTGGGTGTTTGGAGAGTCACTCATGACAGGATGAAACCCATTAAGAATCCCTGATAAACCCACAAAGAGAAGAAAAAGAAATTTATTTCAATGCTAGAGCTAAAAATATCTTGTTTGAATCTTTTAGCATGGATGTGTTTAACCAAGTGTTCACTTTAAATATGGCACATGAAGTTTGGTTAAAATTACAAGAGCTCCATGATGGCACAAGTAATGTCCATGAGCAAAAACATTGCCTAGCTCAACAAAGTTATGATTCTTTTGAAATGAATGATGATGAGCTTGTTCGTGATATGTATTCTCGTTTGAATCTAATTATCAATGAGCTCAATTCTATAGGATTAACAAAGCTAGGTGATGCGAACATCATGAGGAAGATCATCTCCGTGCTACCATAAAAGAAATATGCAAGCATCATAACCATCCTTCACAACATGGAGGACTTGAGCACCATGACCCCGGCCATAGTCATTGGCAAGGTAGTGGAATTTAAGATGTCATGTAAGATGGGTCACGAAGAAGCATCTTCATCAAGCAAAGGCAAAGCTCTCGCTTGTAGTGAGCACAACAAGATGAAGGGCAGGCAAGTTGAGACAAGCTTAAGCCCAAGCTCCTCAAGTGAAGAAGAAGAAGATGATGATGAGGATGGTAATGATGAAGAATCAAGTGATGATGATCAATCTTCCTCCTCCATCTCTGACCTTGATGAAGAATCAATCAAACTTATCAACAAGGTGGAGAAGATGATCCAAATGCTCAATGTCATGGGTGTGCCCATCCAAATTCAAGATTTAATTTTCACCAATCAAAGAAATGAGCAAAGGAAGAAAGGATGCTATGGATGCAGAGAATTGGGGCACTTTAGTGGAAGTTTGTCCAAACAAGCCCACACTCAAGACAAAGAAGAAGGCATGCAAGGACAAAGCCCTCACATGAATAAGGTCATGGGATGATTCTTCAAGTGAAGAAGACCATAAGAGGCGAGGGTACAAGCACTCATCATCAAGCACTTCACGAGTGTGCCTTATGGCACGAGGTAACAAAAAGTCTATCCCTAGTGATAGTGACAATAATAGTGATAGTGATGATGAGCTACCTTCTTATGAGCAACTTGTGCAAGAAAATCTTAAATATGCTAAAAGTTACACTAGTCAACAAAAGAAGCTAAAAATATTGCAAGGAAAGCTAGATAGTTCACAAGAAGCATATAAAACCTTGCTTGAATAATATAAGATATTTGCTAATCTCAATATTGAACTATCTACTAAAATTGAGCAACTTGATGCTAGTGCAACAACAAATGCATTCATAATCAATAATGAGCAACTTGTAAAGAAAAATAAAAAATTAAAATAAAAGTTAGCTAGCTCACAAGATGCCTATAAAAGTTTGCTTGCTAAAATGGAAACCATGTGCAAACATTGTGATGAGCTAACTAATAAAGTTGCTAAGTTTGAAGCCATCCATACTACCCCCACTGAGGCACCTAAAAAGAAAATTTTAATTTTTGACATGACTAAAAAGGATGCCTCTACTTCTTGTAATTATTTATGTTTAGACTCACCCTTGTGCAACCAAGTTTGTGTTGAAAAAGTTGTTGTAGATACATATACACAAGAGGTCGCAATGGAGAATGAGCAACTCAAGCAAGAAGTGGCTCGCCTTACCAAGGACTTGACTCAAGTAAAAGGCAAAATAGAGTAAGCCCAACTTCATCAAGATTACACCATCAAGGGAGTGAAGAAGCTTGATGAAGGACAAACCGTGGTTTGCTATGTATGCCACAAGTCCTATGAGTGCAAGGTGAAGAACGGGGGAGGAGCTAAGAAGAAAGAGAAAAACAAAAATGAAACAAGCAAGCTCTCCAACACCTACACCAACAAGGTGGACAAAAAGGCCTCCACACCTTATCTCTTGAAGAAGAAGAAAAATGATAAGGTGGTGGCCATCAAGGTGAATAAGCAAGCCAACAATGGGGCCAAACGCATTTGGGTGCCAAAGGAGATCATTTCCAACATGAAGAGCACTAGGAAGGTTTGGATCCCGAAGGGTAAGTGAGAAGTCCAATGGACTTCTGGGAAATTTGAAGACTTGGCATAATTTGGGTGCATTTCATGGGGTGCATCATGATGGTCAAGGTAATTGCCAAGTGGGTTAGTGAATACTATGGATCCCAAATTCCCCTCCCCATATTAGGTAACTAGATTTAATTTCTTGCAATCTCAATTAGCATCTAGTTTCTTTTTGTGCCTAGGTTTGCATTTGCATGTTTAATCTTTTATCATGCATACACTAGGTATATCTTATGGTAGGCTTGCTCGGTATCACTCTTACCCTTGAAGCAAACCTACATCGTTTAAAATTGCTTAGGAGCATGGCACATAGCTTGTTTTATAATTGTTTATCTAATATGTGCCAAATTCCAAATTGTAGAGAATTTCCCCCTGATTATCACTTTTGAAAATGATTCTCACAATCATGTGATATCATCTTTCAAGTGGTATCTTTGATTCTAAAATCAATGTGCATGTCTCCTACAAGTATTCCATGCTTGTATGCATAAATTTAAGGGGAGATTACTCTACAAGTTGGATGCTTTTAGACTAACACTATTTCAAGCTTACCATGTGTGTAGTAGTCTCATTGTAAGAAAAATGGAGTCCCTAGAGATAAGCATCATACTTCAAATATCCATCACCTATTTCAAGTGGTGTCAATCAAATTGGTTTCTACATGTAGGTATTCCTAAACCAATATCATCATGTTGATTTCTTTTTGGCTCTTATATGCTTTCTCCATGCATTATATAGATAAAACTCCCTTGTGTATTAATTTGCCAATTATACATATACTTCGCCCTCCACCATATGTATGCATATATTTAAGAGGAGCTTAGTCTATGTAATGTGAGAGTCAAGTTTTGTGATATATTCCTCTCCACATATAAAGGATCACAAAATTTAACCCTCCCTTGTGCTACTAATATCTTCCTTTTCGGTGTTTGATTCCAAAGGGGGAGAATTTGTAGGACCAAAAGCAAGATCATAATAATTTACAAGTAGTAATGGTCTAAGAAAGGGAGGATAGTGGATTATGGAGTTAGAGGGAGGCTTAAATCCACAATGCCACATGGGTACATTTGCAAGGGCAAGATAAGTTTCCAAAGATGTTTACCTGTGGTATCTTTTAACATGATATAACCTTGCCCTTTGCATTGCATCCTAGCAAGTAGATAGTTTTTAAATTTCAAAATTTTATTATTTGTTTGCTTTGGTCGTGTTGTCATCAATCACCAAAAAGTGGGAGATTGTAAAGAAAATGGACCCTAGGCCCATTTACTTTGGATTTTGGTGTTTGATGACCAACATAACCAAATGGGACTAATGAATTTGCAAGTAGTTGTTTTGTAGTTCAATAGGGTGCAAGACATGACTTGAACGAAGGTGACATGATGATCCGACGATCAACACCATAAGCAAGATCCTAGAAGCACAAGAGAAGACCCAAGATATCAAGCAAAGTCCAAGCACGAAGATGGGAACCAAGCCGGACGCAAGGATCGTGAAGAAATGAATGAAGAAGGCGCTCGGCAAAGATGACCGGACGCTGCCACTGAAGGCACCGAACGTGTCTGATCGTTGCTCATGCAA
Source organism: Miscanthus floridulus (assembly GCF_019320115.1). Classification (NCBI taxonomy): domain Eukaryota; kingdom Viridiplantae; phylum Streptophyta; class Magnoliopsida; order Poales; family Poaceae; genus Miscanthus; species Miscanthus floridulus. The sequence continues at coordinate 16,886,839 of NC_089583.1, forward strand.
CCGTAGTGACCGATGCGTTGATCGAACGCTGAGCAAAGTAGTGACCGGATGCATAGGTGACATTGTTCATCGTCATGGCAATGTTCTTAGTGGGGCCAGACGCGACGGTAGGACAATCGAACCCACTAAGAAGTAACATCTGATCATGTCCAAAAAGGTTCCAGAGCAACGCCAGCGCAACTGGATGCATCCGATCGAGTGAGACCGAACTCGACCTAGAGTCCGATCAACGCGTGCGATCCAATGGTCGAGAGGTCCAGGACACGTTCGATCAAGGCATGACCCATGTCCGGATCGCTAGCTGAAAGCTAGGTTTTTGCCCCAAACAGCTAGTTTCGACTTGGAGCTTATAAATAGACCTCTCTACTGGCCATTTGAGGAGTGGAGAGCTGACAAAACATACCAAGGGTGTTGATACACCATTTTAGTGATCTCTACTTACATAGTGCTTAGTGATTCATTAGGTGATTAGCATAGGTGCTTTGCGAAGTGCCTAGGTTGATTAGACCATCGCTTATGCGCTTGCTCTAGGTTTAGGCCTAGTGTTTAGTGAGGTTTGCACACCTCTTATCACTCATGCTTGCCCACCATTGTTGTATATTGGAGGGGCTTGTAGTCTTGCCAGATCACACCAACCGCATTTGTGGTGTGGCCGCCACCATGTACCGAAGAGAATAAGGCCCTACGGCGGTTCGACCTAGAAGCTTGGTAGCGAAGACGGTGGGGAGCGGTCCGAGAGAGGCTTGCTAGAAGGCACACCAGACACCCACTTGCACGTGGGGAAGGCCTAGGCTATCCATGGAGTTACTCAACCGAGAGCTTAGCCCTTGCGATGGATTCCTTGTGAGGGGCTCCAATGAGGACTAGGGGGAAGCTTGAGCGCTTCTCGATACCTCGGTAAAAATACTAGAGTCATCGATAGGAGTTTGCATCTCTACATCATCTTTACCTTCCTCATTTACATTGTTTCCTAGGTTGTGTGCTTTACTTTTCTAGTTTAGTTGATAGGCTAGTTGATAGGGTTGGAACCTAGGTTGCAAGACTCTTTTGCGGTAGAGATAGCAACACATTAGCAAAACCGTAGTTGCACATTTAGATAGATTACTTTCTTGCATAGGTTTTGATAGGTGGAATTAAAGGCCATAGTTTAGAGTAGATTTTTAAGTTGCCTAATTCACCCCTCAGCTTAGGCGTCATGGTCCCTTACAAAGAGGAAGGCTAAAAGATCCTAATGTCCTAGAGGGGTGAATAGCCTACAAAAATTTCTGCAACACTTAAGCCAAGTGGTTAGACAATTATGAAGCGAAGCTGAGTGTTAGCACTAGCCTACTCAAAATGCAAGCCTCCTATCCATAATTCTAGTCACTATGATCTCTAAATCACACAAGGAAGCTAAGTCACTACAACTAAGTAGTGAGCTCTCAAAGACTAACTAAAGAGCCTCACTAACCACTAAACAAGACACAAGCTAGCTCTCAAAACTAATTACACTAAAGAGCTTAGCTACACTAGGAATAGTAAGTACAAGGATGAGGTAGCGAAGACATACTGACATGGCAAGCGATGATCAATAAATCACAATGAATACCAATAAAATCCTCAGGACAAGATGACACAATAATTTTTTACCAAGGTTCACTTGCTTGTCGTCAAGCTAGTCCCCGTTGTGGCGATTCACTCACTTGGAGGTTCATGCTCTAATAGGCATCACATGCCTAACCTACAATCAGGTGCCGCACAACCAACACAAGACGAGGATCCACAAGCCACAAGCAATCCACTAGAGTACCTTTTGGCTCTCCAACGGGGAAAGGTCAAGAACCCCTCACAATCACCATGATCAGATCTAGGTGACAAACACCTTCCTCCACTTGATGATCCTCACTACACCAAGCCATCTAGGCGGTGGCAACCACCAAGAGTAACAAGCGAATCCCATAGCGAAATATGAACACCAAGTACCTCTAGATGCAATCACTCAAGCAATGTGCTTGGATTCACTCCCAATCTCACAAAGATGATGAATCAAAGATGGAGATAAGTGGGAGGGCTTTGGCTTAGCTCACTAGGTTGCTATGTCAATGAAAATGGCTAAGAGAATGAGCTAGAGCCTAGCCATGGGGCTTAAATAGAAGCCCCTATGAAATAGAGCCATTGGGTCACATAAGTGACCGTTGGACTCACTGGTCTCAGGCCCATCAGACCATCTGATGCTCGGTCCGATGCCTTGCCACATCCACTCACGCACTGCCACGTGTCCCATTTGAATCAAAGTGACCATTGCCATGCAATGGCCACTGACACGCAGCTGATTTTCCATCGTTGAACTCACCGTCGGACCGACGGAAGCTCAAGGTCTGATGCCCTCCAAATTCATGCAGAGAGGGTCCAAAATGTGTTTTTCGATCGGACCTCGGTCCTGATGCCTCCATGTGTCAGGCCAACACGAGCCGCTCCACTTCCCGCAGTAGAGGAACAGTGCGCGTGTGCCAGTCTGACGGCACCACACTGCAGGGTCCAATGCCCCCATGCTCGAGCCCCTACACTAGGGTTACCTATTGGACCTAGCTAGAGGTCTGGTCCAATGCTCCAATGATCAGGGTCCGACACCCCTAGATCAACTCCAACTCAAGCATGACACTTCACCCTTGCTCCAATGTGCTAACCACCAAGTGTAACACCTTGTGCACGTGTGTTAGCATCTTTTCACAAACATTTTCAAGGGATGTTAGTACTCACTAGAATCTAAATGCATATGCAATGAGTTAGAACATCTAGTGGCACTTTGATAACCGCATTTCGATACGAGTTTCACCCCTCTTAATAGTACGAATATCTATCCTAAATATGATCACACTCGCTAAGTGTCTTGATCACCAAAACAAAGAGCTCCTATGGTTATCACCTTTGCCTTGAGCTTTTTTGTTTTTCTCTTTATTCTTTTCCAAGCCCGAGCACTTGATCACCATGGCCATCACCACCACCATGATCTTCACCATTAGCTCCACCACTTGGAATGTGCTATCCCTATCTCATGATCACTTAGAGTGGTAGGGTTAGCACTTAGAGTTTCATCAATTCACCAAAACCTAACTAGAGCTTTCAAAGGCCTGCTGCTACTAGCTCTATGTGTGGGTCTAGCCTCTGCTATAGCTGACGTGCCTACTGCCTCAACTAGTACCTCCCATCCTGTATGCCGCCACTGAGTCAACTTGTACGGCCTATGCTCCACATCCTTCTTAAAGTCAATGCCAGACATGATGTCAACAAGCTAGTGACATGATTACATATGTACCCGTTTGATATAAATGAATGCGAGTATGATTAATGTGCCCATTTGTATATGTCATTCAAAATCTATACAATATAATTTTAATATTGTATTGGTCCTGAATGTTTGGTCTAATTTACACAGTTAAATACATCTGGTTTAATTTTTTTACCTATTTAATTGAGCATGATGGACTGTTAGTCGCTAAAAGTTCTTTATTGCGATGAACAGTCGGTCACTAAAAGTTGGACCATCGAACTATCTGTTGCTCAAGATGATGTACATCGCTATTTACATACAATGACAACTTCATTAGCAACTGTAGGGGTCCATCGCTATAACCTTTAGCAACTAACTTTCCATCGCTATACACCCCTTTCAACAACTCCAAGTCAGTCGCTATTTAAAGGTTGTGGTGTAGTGCACCCTCTCAATGATATACATGATATAAGGAGCATATGGAAGGTCATTCCTAGCATCATCTAGAGAGTCACTCAACTCAGCCCAAATGAACCTACTAACAGAGAAAGCATCACTAGCTGGAGCCATCCTTGCAAGCAAGTTCTTTGCATATTTCCTCAGTGAAGTTGAGTCACCTCCCATTGGGTTGATAGTCTCTCTGAATAGATTGTTCATGGCATAGTAGAAAGACTTCAAACCCACTGTCTTCTCATCAGCTAGATTACTCCTCTCACATGCAAACACAATGTCCTTAGCCTTCATGACATTCTCTATCTAGATGGTGTTTGCATACCTATCTCCACTCCCAAAACCAAGAAGGTGAGCAAATGTGGTGAAGTCCACCTTGTAGTGAACTCCTTCCATCATCCTAGTGGAAGGTTTCACTTGCCACTTCATGAATGGAAGTGGCGTGAAACTGAGCCAATATCTCTCGGTTCCAATCATATTGAAAATACTGTGGTGTCCTTTAGCCCATGCTCAGTCACGGTCTCTATCACTCTACTAGAGTATGGATTGTTCATGCTCTCAATGTGATCCCAATCTATGTATTTCATTTGCACAATCTTCTTCTCCTTGGCAAGAATCACAGTCTTGTAGAAGTCAAACTAAAATAGGGACCAAAACCTATAGTCAATCCCTCTGATCTGGCGGTCAATAGGATCATTGGACCGCTTGTACTTCTTCTCACTTCTCTAGCCCTGGATCGCCTTCCATCTAAGGAAAAACACATAGAAATGGATAAGAAACCAATGCCAAACATAACAGCAGCATTACACAAGATTTGAGTAGAGCTTTTGAATCAAACCAAGGCTATCGATCCATCTAGACCAGTGGAGCCTCTGCGCTCCTGCGTAGAACCTCTGGGGTTCGGAGCCTCCACATAGAGGCTCAGAGGCTCTGTGCTCTAGCGGATCACACCCTAATGTTTGATTCAACCTTCTACTTGAATCTTGATGCAATGTACTATCAGATCTAGCACTAGAAGGTGAAAACAAACTCATCTACAGAGGAAATCGATGGAATAGATGACCCAAATTTGAATCCATGGTGTAATTAGGGTTTCACCTTGGATGAGAGAAATTGAAGAAGAAGAAGAAGACGATGATGATCATGGATGGCCTCAAGGAGTCCTCCTCAGCTACGGTCGCAACTAAGAGCCCAAGGGTTTTGCCGATGGCTGATAGCTCCTTAAAAATATGACGATGGTGGCTCCTTCTTCCTTCATTGCGGACTCCCCTAAGTCCTGGCCTCATGCACCACCACCACCACCACCCACATGACATAGAGAAGTGGGGCAATGGTGCAGCAATAGTGGAAACAGCGGCACAACAACGATGATGGTGAGGGTGAGCGTGCATGCAAGAGAGCAAGAGAGAGTGAGGCGTGGTGCGATCGAGTGGGCCCCCAGTAACTCAGGATAGTTACTGGGAGGGATAAAAAGGGAAAGATGAAAAATGTTTTGATTTTTACCCAAACCCTAACCATCTATTAGGGCGTGGAGCCTCCGTGCTAAGCCACGGAGCCTCTAGGCCATGGAACCTCCACGTGAAAACGCGAAGCCTCCGTGAATTGACACTGAGCTAAGACTAGGTCTATATTTCAAGGCATTTTTCTAAGTGTTTTGATTATGGTCATGGACTTCTTGTCTCTTGTAGCTAGCCAGCAAATCATCAATACATTACCATAGCCACTAGAGACAAGATTGGACATAAGAATCAACATTTTGAAACACTTATAAATATTTTGCAAACCTAACTAGTTTAAATACGAAATAACAATTAGAGGCATGCATAAATTCAAACCATGTTACAAGAGTCAAATATATTTAGTTCACTCCTCAAAGCACTAGAACCTTGACTCGTCAGAGAGGTTTTGTGAAGATATCGGCTAGTTGCTTTTCAGTGCTCACATGGTGAATTGCGATATCTCCTTTGGTTTCATGGTCTCTCAAGAAATAATGACAGATGTCTATGTGCTTAGTTCTTGAGTGGCTTACAAGATTGTTTGCAAGCTTTATGGCACTTTTATTGTCATACAAAAGTGGGTTTTGGTAAAGTGATATCCGTAATCATTGAGGGTTTGCTTCATACAAAGCAGTTGGGCACAGCATGCACCGGCTGCCACATACTCGGCTTTAGCAATGGAAAGGGCTACAGAGTTTTGCTTCTTAGAACTCCAAGACACTAGGGACCATCCAAGGAACTAACATGTCCCCGATATACTTTTTCTTTCTACTTTGCAACTGGCATAATCGGAATCTGAATACTCAAGTAGATTGAAATTGGAGCCCTTAAGATACCACAAGCCAAAATTAGGAGTATGTACTAAATATCTCAAGAATGTCTTAATAGCCATAAGATGGCATTTTTTTGGGTTAGCTTGAAATCTAGCACACATACACACGCTAAGCATAATATCTAGCCTAGATGCACATAAGTAAAGTAGGGAGCCAATCATGGAACGATATACCTTTTGGTCAACGGCTTTCCCATCTTTATCTAAGTCCAAGTGCCCATTTGTTGGCATAGGTGTCTTGATGGGTTTGGCATTTGTAATGTCAAACTTCTTGAGTATATCTCTGGTGTACTTTGTTTGACATATGAATGTCCCTTCCTTCAATTGCTTGATTTAAAACCCTGAGGAAGAACTGTCAATTCACCTATCGTAGACATCTCAAACCTCTTTGTCATAATCCTACTAAATTTTTCACAAAAAAATTATTAGTACTACCAAATATTATGTTATCAACATATATTTGGCACTACAAATATATCATTCTTAATCTTTCTTATGAAGAGAGTAGTGTCGGCTTTGCCTATTTTAAAACCTTGCTTTAGCAAGAAGTTCTTAAGGCATTCATACCATGCTCTTGGTGCTTGCTTAAGCCCATAGAGCAGCCTTATGGAGTTTGTAGACATGGTGAGGATACTTAGGATCCTCGAATCCTGGTGGTTGCTCCACATAGACTAGCTCAGGAGAGTGGGCCATTGAGAAAAGCACTACTGGCATCCATTTGATATAGCTTGAAATCATGATGGATAGCGAAGGCTAGAAGCATTCAGATGGCTTCAAGTCTTTCCACCGATGCAAATGTCTCTTCAAAGTCTAGCCCTTCAACTTGAGTGAAACCTTGAGCAACCAATCTTGCCTTGTTCCTTGTCACCACACCATGTTCATCTTGCTTAGTTTTGGAAGACCCACTTGGTGCCAATCACATTAGTCTTGGGTCTTTCTACCAACTCTCATACTTGGTTTCTCTCAAAGTTGTTCAACTACTCTTGCATAGCCATCACCCAATCTGGATCCTTAAGAACTTCATCTACCTTAAGAGGTTCTAAGGAGGAAACAAACGAGTAAAATTGGCAAAAAATTGATAGATGAGATTGAGTTGTTGCCCCCTTTCTTATGCTCCAAAGAATGTTATCAATAGGATGGTCCCAGTTGTACACTTTGATGTACTCTTGGATGAGATGGCCTACCTGAAGGTTGATGTATAGGTTGGTTGTTATCACTATCATTAGCTTGAGGCTCAATGTCATGAATTGATTCAACCTCTTGCTAATGGTTGTCCTAGTCCTTGAAACCTCCACGTCCTGGTGCGGAGCCACCGCATCCTATAAGTTCACATGTGCTGAGGCAGCAATTGGCCCTTGGAGTGGTGTTGAAGCTTGGAGTTGAGAATCATCTTCTTTAGTAGCTTCAACTGGTCTTACATCACCTATGGTCAATTGCTTGATTGCTTCACAAGGCAGCTCTTCTTTACCTACAACATTTAGATCAACTTGCTCCACTTGAGAGCTATTAGATTCATCAAACGTAACGTCTATCATGATTTTAGTTCTTCTAGTGGAATAATTGAAAACCCGATAGGCATGCTCATTTGGACCATAGCTAAGAAGAAAGCCTTCATCAATCTTAGGTGTAAACTTAGAGCTTCAGAGCTTCTTGTTAAGAATGAAATATTTGCACCCAAATACTCTAAAGTATGACACCTTGGGTTTGTTACCGGTTAGAAGCTCATATGAAGTCTTCCTATTGTACTTGTGAAGATAGAGGCGGTTGATACCATGGCAAGCGGTGTTGATTGCTTCAGTCCCAATAGTTGTCCTAGAGTCTTATATTCATCAAGCATTGTTCTTGCCATGTCAATGAGAGTCCTGATTCTTCCTTTCAACCACCCCATTTTGTTGAGGGGTATATGGAGCCAAGAACTCATGCTTGATGCCCTCATCATCAAGAAACTCTTCAATGTTGGGGTTGCAGAATTCGGAACCATTGTCACTTTGCACCTTCTTAATAGGTAGCCCAAATTCCCTTTGTGCTCTTCTAATGAAGGCCATCACCTTCCCTTGTACTTCACTCCTTGCCATACACAAAGAACACCCATGTGAAGCGAGAATAATCATCAACAATAACAAGACCATATTTGTTACCACCGATGCTAACGTAGGTGATCGGTCCAAAGAGATCCATATGAATAAGCTCCAATGGGCTTTGTTGTTGTGACAATGTTCTTTGGTGGGTGTGGTACGCCTACTTTTTTTTGGCTTGACATGCTTCCAACATCACTTTTACAACATGATGATCATCCAAGTCATCCCCACCCAAGCCTTCAATCTTGCCAACTATCACCATCAATCTATCAAACATCTCTTAAGGGCCTTCTCCATCCTTGATAACAAACCTATTGAGTTGAGCCATCAATCGGTCAATCTTGGACTTCTTTACCTTACTAACCCCTTCATGTGCAAGGTGAAGAGTGTCCCAAATCTCCTTAGCAATCTCCAAACCAATCACTTTGTTGTACTCTTCCAGGCTTAATGCACTTAGAAGAGCACTAGTAGCTTGAGCATTGTGATGTATCATACGAATCTCCCTTGGTGTAGGATTTTTGGGATCAACAAGATCTTCAAAACCTACACACACTATATTCCACATCTCCGGATGGAGTCCAATAAGATAAACCTTCATCATATGCTTCCACTTGGCAAAGTTAGTCCCATCAAATTGGGGTAACTTGCCCACGAGTATGTTGGTGTGAGTGTTAGTAGGCAAATTTATGGAATCTACACTCGAATATGATCTCTTGGTTTGGACTTGAGTATTCTTTTTAGTAGCCTTTAAGCATAGTACTCATCATCATCATCTCCATTCTCCGACTCGCTGCTTGGTTGTGGACTTGATTCCACTTTTTTTCTTGCTTTTGTTTCTTCTTCTCCTTGTCCTTATTCTTTTCCCTTTGCTTGTCTCCCTTGGAGGATCCCTTCCCACCAAGCTTGAGCTTTGGAAGTCGCTCAAGTGCTGCTATGGGATCATCCTCAGGAGCTTCTAGTTCTTCTCCACTTGGAACGTCTTCATAGCGTTCCTTTCAATCGTTCTCCAGTTCCCTTTCTCTAGGACTTGCCATTTCCTCACACGGTTAAGTGCTATCATGAGGAAACCTGCTCTGATACCAATTGAAAGGATCTAGCAAGTGGCCTAGAGGGGGGTAATAGACCTTTTTCTAAAATTTAATCAACTTTATGAAACTAATCAGAACGCGGAACCTCTAGGCTTGAGCATGGAGGTTCTGGGGCGCGAAGGTTCCTGGACTAAGCATGGAACCTCTAGGGATCAGAGTATGAAATTGATCTACTACAGAATTTAGTGAATGAAAAATAGATCGAATGTGATACCAGTCTTCCTAGGAAGTTTGTTGAGCTATCCAATCGATTGGTTGCACCTAGAAGATGAGAAACTTGTAGATCAGATGCAAACCCTAAAATCAATTCAAATCACAGGTAATAGCAACAACAATCACAAGAGACACGAGGATTAATCCTGTGGTTCAACTCGCCACAAAGGCTTGTCTACGTCCACGTTGTTGAGGCTAGCCACAAAGGCTATGGAGTCTCTTTCAACTCGCTCCTCTTCTCTAGCCTATCGCCAAGGCAATAGATTGGAGGGTTCCACTAAGTTTCCTCCTTTGTTTCTTTGCACCCGCGATTAATCATACACTGTCAAACACTTAGAGAAGCCATTAGTCCTTTAATTATGTCGTCAACATCACCAAAACCCATTTAAGGCTTGATTGCACTTACAAGGAGCAGTAATTTAGAACGCTACCAGAACCCACTCCTATCTAGTGAAAATGTTAAACATGGATCCTATTCCTATCTAGTGAAGATGCTAAACATGCTAGAAATTAATTCAAGTCTCATGGTTGGCACCACTATCACCCAGGACAGTCATGGTGTTGGATCACAAATCAAAAGAGGTGTGAGTCACTAATTCTCACTTCCAAATTTTCACATGTTCTACCGGTCGCCATGGTGTTGTGTCCACTATGGAGTTTCTCCACCGAGGGAAGGAGTATCCTCGTTCCCTACACACCAATACGGCATTGCTTCATATCATCCTTGAAGGGTCACTGCCAACTTGAGACCACTGTCTTCGTTCTCCGAAGGATCGCATGTGAGTTAGTCGTGTCACTGACCATGGACGCTTGGGAGGTAGGGACCCACCGGGGTAATTTACCTAAACCTAGTGTCTAATTTAAATAAATTAACATCTATGATCCTCGTGAGATGCCACCTACATCTCCACTACACCAATACCCATGATCCAGGTTGCATACATACACATATAGTCACCACAAATCAAGATTACATCTTAATAAAAGATAGCATAAATCAGTGAAAACATGTATTATAAATCTTGTCAAATTAACAAGTTGATTGTACAACATTAGTCAAGACACATAACCTAGCTGTAGTGAGAACCGAATGGCTATCCTACCATGTTTTGCCTATGTTGAGAGCCCTACACTATGAATTAAATCTAACTAATAACTAGTTGCCACCTTGGCCATGGGCATCACCACCATAGCATGGATGGTAAAAGGATCTAGATGACTAGAGAGGGGTGAATAGCCTATAAAATTTTTCTCTACAAACTCACAAACACTAGGGTAAAAATGGCATAGTGAAAGTAGTTAGTATAACAACAAAGCCTAATAGACTACTTTGCCTAACTCTATCTCACCCAATGCAAGCCTCTACACAATTACAGTAGCAATTATTGTATTATTCTACTACTAGAGGACTTCACCACACAAGGCTAGCAACTAACAAACTACACTAGAGAGCTAACTAGAGAAGTAACTAACACTAGTTACTCTACTACTAATAAAGCTACAACTACACTAGTGAGCTAATCTACCGACCACTACCACGCACAAACAATATCGTTGTCCCCAAGTTTAATTACCGCCACAAGCGCTCATCTTTTCACCGTACCATGTATTCGCCTGTGTTGATTGTAGGTGGTCCCCAAATTCCCCCTAGCTGGCAAGCAGGAAGTGAATGCCAAATGGGCATTCGACGGAAGGGGAGCAAAATGCCAAGCGACAAAATTAGGGTGACACTAGGAAGGCTTGCTATGAAGGGGGCATGGGCGAAAGGATAGGCCCCCTGGTGCGAAAGGTTAGTGATGACGTCGATGAGGGGCCTGACCCGGTGGCCCCCACGTGATGGGGTAGTTAGACACCAACTAGGGCTGGTGTAACTAGGACTGCCCTCATGCCCGGAGAACATGCTTCAGATTTGGGGCAGGTGCGAGGGCAATATGGACTCATGTAATGTCCATGGATGCTTATAAATAGAGCTCTCAGCAGATGTTGCAAAGGGATGATGAGTAGTGATTCTAGCAATACAAAAAGAGATTCGCTTTTCCCTCTTCGATCGGCTTTTTGCCACATTTCGTTGGTCTTGTTAGTCTAATGGTCCCCCTAGCTCGAAGACTTCGATCGAAAGCAACACTAGGGTTAGTGGCTATGCTAGTGTTGGATGCCTAGGTGAATGGTGCAGCTAGTGACTATGCGTGGAAGGGGAACTGATGGTTCGATTGTTTGGTCATAGGGGTCGTTTCATCCATTGTCTCTTTAATGTGTACATAGGCCAAACAAAAAATTAATGGATTGGACTACTGAAAGTCATGATAGTGTTATGGGGAACAAATGTTAAGATGGATTACAAATAAGGCATGATTAAACTTTTAGTGGCATGGAGGGAATTGAGCTACCTTGTGGTGTCATAGAGGGAATTCTCTCAAAATGAACAACATGACTGGACCGCTAAGGTGGTGAGCATATCAAAGGTCAAGATGTAAGGTTAGCATCGGTGGCCACCAATTGACCATGATGTTGTTGTTGTTGAGTATTTTGTTACTCCCTCTGTCCCATTATATGTGTCGCGCAAGTAGTGCTTTTGGTTGTCCAAGTTCACAGCATGTTGCATGTATCTAGACGCAAGGTATGTCTAGATTGAGGAAATCTAGCATGTAGCTGGTAGAAAGATAGGACGACATTTAAAGCGAGACAGAGGGAATAAAGACTCGGGAAGGCCTTTGACTAAGGCTAGAGACCACAACGTCATTGACTTCATTAAATTTGTGTCATGGACACGCAGCCATAGACTTGCCAATAGGGACACAGGCCCCGAGCCAAGAAAGAGATACCCCTCCACATGGCCTGCTTAACCCGTTACACCCCATGCAATCTGAACCATTGAGACATATCCAATGTCTGAGAAAAACAATTGTACACAATAAAACTATGTTGTAGCTGTCTCCCCAAACCCTAAATTCATTTCCCCTTCTTTCCATATGCAGTAGCGGCGGCGCAAACATGAGCGATACAAGCGACAGCGATTGGCGCGCATCACCACAAAGAGAAGGTAACACCATCAAAATCCCCTTATAGGGCCAAGCCTACACCTTCAGCTTGCACACGGCTCCATCGAGTGACTTCTTACAGTGCCGATTTGTCTCTTGCTTTAGTTTCACTAAGAAGTATAGGTCGTTGAGCGACATCAGCCATGGCTCCAGCAACCATGGAATTGAGCCGGTGCGAAGGAGCAGAAGGATGAGATCTGCGCGTGAGTGGCGGCATCTCCGATGAGCTAGGCCCAAAGGTTGCATGCCTATGTGGCATCCCTATTGCAGGTGATTTTCTTTTCTCAATTTTGCTTTTCAGATTTTTTGTTTAACGTGGACCCAGAAAAGTCAGGCATCAAATTGGGTTTTCCGAGGTTGAAGTTAGGTCTACACCTGCCAAGGCCACTATTCTAGTTATGGTAGAAGATCGAAGCAATGATGAGGAGTGGCTATGGCAGCCGATTAAGTGCATTAGGGCAGTCCCAATGGTGTATTGATGATGGTTTCTATCCTCATTAAATGACTTGCCATGTAGGCAAAACGCTGACATGGCAACGTAATTAATGAAGAAAGAGAGCAAAAATCCTAGAAATGGTTTCCTCATGAAGAAATCAGGTCTTCTCTTGACCCAATGCACCAAGAAACCATGAAATCGCCATTGGGGAGAAACCACCAGTTTCTAGGGGGCTCGTGCCGCACTCCCATTGGAGGAAGAAGATAGAGTTAGGAGAGAGAAAGAGAAAATAATTATTACTCATAGAAACTATGGGTTGGAAAATAGTACCTTTTTTTTGTACGGTATCCTATGTTATAGAAACTACTAGTTTCTTTCATTGAGACTGCCCTTATGTCACTATTATAGGAGAAGTGAGCGATTAAAATAGGGGGTTTATAAGAGTTGCACATGCGTGGACGGTGTGACCGCACTACGAACTTACAGAATCAAGGTAGAGTTATATAGAGAAGAATACCAAGTTTTCTTTGGAATGCAGAAATATAATAGAAATTATATAAAAACATTATAAAAATCATTTTATTTTCTTAAGAAAATACAAACAAATTCCACAATCCATAAAGGCCTACTCCAGTAGCAATGAATCTTGAAATTACGTGTCATAATACCATCCCCCGATTAAATAGTAGGCACTCGGTGTCTAAGGGCACGTACAATGGTGGTTTATTTGCTGTCTGTATTGTGCTCCGTTAGTGCTTCCGTCCTAATTTAATGAGGTGAGAGGGTGTTGCCTGTCGTCTAGTGAAGAGACTAGCCAGGGCTCGTGCTTCGAAGTGAAATTGTTTGTCAGTCACTCATTTTAATGATCCGTCGTGAGTCTTCGATGGTATCCTTTGATCTGTTGCGTACGGATGCCCTGCATTCCTGCCCCTACCTCAAATCAAATGATGAGATATAGGGAGAGACTTACGTGATTTATAAGATATATTATATTACGTTAGATATATTACATTATATATATAATATATATGATTTATTCTGAAGGATTTGTTTTGTATCAATTAGTAACATAATGGTACACAGTGATATATAGAAATGATATTCATGATTGATCATGGCTACATACAAGCATTAAACAATTTATAAATAGCTAAATAGACAACAACTATCTGTAGGTTATATGAGCTGTCTGTTTAGCCATATATGATATAACGTGCCCTAGGCCTTGTTTAGATTATGGTTAGGAATCAGTATTTGGCACTGTAGCACTTTTGTTTGTATTTAATAATTATTGTCCAATCATAACATAACTAGGCTCAAAAATTCATATCGTAATTTATAATCAAGCTGTCTAAACAAGGCTCCTCCGCTACGGCGTAAGTAGGGCCCTAGCCGACTAGCCGGCTACCCCCTATCCCGGCTATCCGTCGTCCACTCGTGCCGCCCCGTACAAAGCGCAATCAGCCTCCACTTCCAGATCCGTTTCGGACCATCCAGAACCAGAAGGCGAAGCGCCTCCTCTTTCCTTAGCCACCCAACCAATGGACACCATGCACCCTACGGTTCATCCAACGGCCGATCTCGCTCCCACCCTGCCGCTCAGTTTCACCTGCGCGCTCATTCACCGCGCGCCAGCCGTCAGCTAGATAGCTTTTACTGCTCCCACACTCCCATCAAAGCCGTGCACGAGAGAAGCGCGCGGCGAAGGGAGGCGGTAAAAAAAGCAGCAGCATCGCGAGTGAGCGGCGACCGCGAGCGCCTCCGCATTTCGAACCAAAGGGGGAAAGGAAAACAGACAGAGAGAGATCGAGAAAAATAAAAAAATCCAATCCACCACTGTCTTCTTGTGGTCTCCTCGCCAAACCCTAGCGCCCGTCCTCCGCCCCCACCTTCGCCGTCGCGGTCGCGCCCCCACATGGCGAAGTTGCGGCCGCCCAAGCGGATCCTCGAGTCCTATACCATCAAGGGCTCGGACAAAGTCATCAAGCGTGAGTGCCCCTTCCGCCCTGTCCGATCCAGAATTTACGGGGGGGTTTGGGGGGATTTTTGGTGGCCGGTGGCGTATTTCGGGATATGTATCCGGGGTCTCGGTTTCCGGTCCCTGGGATTCGGGGCGTCTTTACTTTGGGGTCGATTGATTTCGTCAGAAATGTTTTTGCAATTATTATCGGGCGCTCTGCTGTTGTTTTGGCTATTATGCCTTCAATACGGTTGAAATTTAAGTCGTTTATTGTTCACTGCTGCCAGCTCCGTGTCTAATTGGGGTTTGAATTCAGTTAGCACTGTGAAGGCGTAATATTCGAGGGGGTTAGCATCGCGGTGCTTATTACAGTACCATGCTATGCTCTGGTCACTTGAAACCTTTTTTTTTCTATACCAAGCTTTCGTTAACGTGAACTCGTTGGAATGTTCAGTCCTGTAGGTATTTGTGGATGTGTTTACATCGCATTGGCATCTGTGTATGAACGAGCTCGATTTATACAAAATAGAATAAAATAAAAAGCGCAATAAGCTATTTCATGACTGATGCGCCCTTGGATTAGATTATCCACAGTTCATTAGTATCTTGGCTCTGTTATATCGTTACAGCTTCAAATTTGGTACATGAATAGTATTTTTTTGATAGATAGAAGAGCTCAATCAAGTTTTTGTAATACAGTACTCGCTTCCTCCTTCCACTGTCGTTGGGCAAATTTTGGTATGAGGTCTTCAAAAAGATTGGACCTTTGTTTTTTCTTGCCAAAAAAATCAATTATCATAATAGAAGAACTCTGAATACCTCTGTAAAACAAATACACTGATAGCAGCATAAGGCGCCTTTCGGATTTGATTGATTCTTTAAATTGTTTCTTCCAGCTGGCGATTGTGTGCTTATGAGGGCCTCTGATGCATCAAAGCCACCTTATGTGGCAAGAGTTGAGGCAATTGAAGCAGCAGGATCTCGAGGCACCAATGTGAGAGTACGAGTGCGGTGGTATTATCGACCAGAGGAGTCCATAGGTGGCCGGCGGCCATTTCATGGTTCCAAGGAGGTTTTCCTCTCTGACCACTATGATCTACAAAGTGCTGACACCATTGAGGGGAAATGCAATGTCCACAGCTTCCGTAGCTATACAAAGCTTGATTCTGTTAATGCTGAGGATTTCTTCTGCCGCTTTGAGTATAAATCAGCTACTGGCAGCTTCGTACCAGATCGCATAGCAGTGTAAGAACACAATGAGACTTCTGCAATTTCATTATTTTGGATTGCATTTTTTGTTGCATTTACAATTTGTAGCAAGTTCCATCTAATCTGATCCTTTAACTTGTGCAATGTGTTAATCTCCTGCTACCTCTAATCCAACATAGATCAGATTATGCTTCTGGTGGTTAGCTTTGATTTTTGAAAGCAGCATTTTCCCCTACATGTGCTCCCTATTGGATTGCTTATTGGTAATGGAGTTAGAGAATTATAGAATTAATAGGAGTAAACCACCATGTCAAAAACCAATTGAATAACTTGTCTGGTGTGGAAAGCACTAAAATGTTAAGTACTCCCTCTGTCTCCAAATGTAAGGTCTATTTTTTCTTAGGATGAGACTTTGACTATAGATGGCCAACGGGCCGGCCCGGCCCGGCACGACACGGGCCCGTGCTAGGCACGGAAGGGCCCATCGGGCCACCGGGCCGTGCCCCACCAGTCCATCGTGCCTGGCCGACGGCCCAGGCATGGCCCGTCGGGCCAATTTCTGTGCCGGGCCGGCCTGATGAGCCCGACCTTTTTAGCAGGTCGGGCCGGCTCGAGGCCCACCAAATGCGACAGAGAGGAGGGGGAGGCGAGGAGTGGAGGTGGCGGCGACTGCCAGGCGAGCTTCCCTCGGGTCTGCTTGATGCTGGATCCGGTGAAGTAGCTGGCGGAGGAGGCGAGTCCGGCGAAGTAGTGGCCAGATCGAGGGCGTAGAAGGTCGGATCGAGGCCACTCCGCTCGAAGCAGCTACAGGGGGACACGGAGGAGGTGGCCAGACGCGCGGGGGGTCGTGGAGGAGGCGGCCGTTGCCGTGC
Source organism: Miscanthus floridulus (assembly GCF_019320115.1). Lineage (NCBI taxonomy): Eukaryota > Viridiplantae > Streptophyta > Magnoliopsida > Poales > Poaceae > Miscanthus > Miscanthus floridulus. Next base: position 16,903,761 of record NC_089583.1, read on the forward strand.
ACAACGCCAGCGCTGTGGTCGAGGGACAGGGAGGAGCCGAGGAGGAGCGGGGTTGGCGCCGCGGAGGGGATGGAGGCCGCTCCGCTCGAAGCTGTGTGGGGGGCGCGGAGGAGGCGGCCAGAGCCAGACGCGTGGGGGGCCGTGGAGGCAGTGGCCGCCGTCACGTGGTGGAGGTGGAGCTCTGGAGACGGCGGCATGGGGATGGGGGAGGCGGAGTGGAGTGGAGGTGGAGGCGGCAGCGTGGCCGGGGATGGAGCACGCGGTGCCGGCTGCCATGCGCCCACACCTGGCCGGCGAACGAAGAGAGGGAGCAAGGGAGAAGAGCGATGCCGCGAGTGGGGAGCGGGGAGGGAGAGGAGCTGGGCGCGTCGTGAATCGCAGAGGTGAGAGGAGTGAGCACTGCGGCGTGGGGAGGCCGGGAGGGGGATGCGCGGGGGGATGGGAAGGGTGTTGATTCATCCGGCCCAAGTGGGGTTGGCCGAGGCCCAATAAATTAAGGCTGCCCGGACCCCAACAGTTCTCAGGCACACCCACTCGGAGAAAGGCCCAATATCCCTAAAAGACTAGTCCAATAGGGGAAGGGTGGCTCTTCCTTTTAAGGTGGCTTCCTCCTCCCGAGCTAAGCAAGGTGGGATTATTCAGAGGCTCACACGGTCGCCGCCCGACTACAACTAGGCCACTTGGCCCCTTTGTTGCGTCTTTGCCAGCGGTTAATAGTGGAGGATGTCCTCATCATTCCCACCCCCTTAAACAAGGGCCCAGCTCTGATACCAAATGATGCATCCGGCCCAAGTGGGGTTGACCGAGGCCCAATAAATTAAGGCTGCCCGGACCCCAACAGTTCTCAGGCACACCCACTCGGAGAAAGGCCCAATATCCCTAAAAGACTAGTCCAATAGGGGAAGGGTGGCTCTTGCTTTTAAGGTGGCTTCCTCCTCCCGAGCTAAGCAAGGTGGGATTATTCAGAGGCTCACACGGTCGCCGCCCGACTACAACTAGGCCACTTGGCCCCTTTGTTGCGTCTTTGCCAGCGGTTAATAGTGGAGGATGTCCTCATCAGGTGTTAGGGTTCAGTGGGGGTGGGGGCGGGCCTGGCTACGGGAGCAGGCTGGCACTAACGGCCGGGGCTCTTAGCAGGCCGTCACCGGGCCGTGCGCTCTGTAGCAGGCTGTGCCGTGCCGGCCCACGTGCCTAGGGTAAGGCGAGCAGGCCGTGCCAGCCTAGGGCCCGCTAGCCTCCGGGCCGGGCCGTGCTTGGGCCGGGCCAAAAAAACGGGCCGACGGGCTCAGGCTGCATGGCCAACTATGACTTTGACTAACAATTACTCAATTAATATGACACATTTGTAATGCATAGTCATAGTCATAAGCAAGTACTTTTGAATATGATAATATATCAAGTTTGTGTCAGAAGGTCATATACTACTAGAGTAATTATTGTCGAAGGCAGAGGGAGTAACTTGGATTGCAGGGAGTAAGTAGATGATATCTGTCCTACTTTAGTATCATGCCACCTGTAGATAACTCTCAAAAGTTTTTTAAGGATCCCACCATAGTCACCGAAAAGAAGGGCGGGCCTGGTGCAAGCGGTAGAGTCTTACCTAGGACTTCCTGGTTCTCTGTTTACTATAGCAGGAGTATTCCAAACAATGCCTTTGCAGCAAGTTATTCCACCAATAGCACTCTTTGTTTGATTTCAAAGGCAGGCCATGGAGTTAGCATGTGTTTAGTTTGGGGATTAGGAGTGACTGGATGGATCCAACCCTGTTTTTTTAGGAGGGGTTCAACCCACTTCATGTTTAGTTTGGAGGTTGGGTTCATCCCATGACTTTTGTTTGGTTAGAGATATCAATTTCATGGGTTTGGAGGTTGGGTTCTTTGCTCCTTACTTTCTCCCCCGTCCATATAGCTGCTTGCTCAGACTCCACCACCGCCACTCTCCATCTAGCCCGCCACTGCCCAGCGATTCCCTGACTGCACCAGCTAAGCAACTCCCTGTCCGCCCACACCGCCATTCAGAATCTCTGCCCACTCGTTTTGTCGCTAGGCCTCCCAGCCATTCCCCATGCTGCCGGTGCGCCGTGCTCCCATCATGAGTTGTCCCATGATGCGATGCCTCCACCGAGGCTCCCATTTCTCAGCGTGCCGCCAGATGTGGTCATTGCCCGCCACGCTCCTTGCCATCGCCTCCTCACCGCTTGTTTGTGCCGCTGCCTTCAAGTGGGCTGCGCCGATGCTTTCTGCTGGTGTCCGATGCATCGCATGTGTGCGCAGACAATGCGTGAAGCGAAGTGGGTTGTGCCGATTTCTTTGTTTTGGAGGGATAGAACCAACCCACATCTCGGGAGAATGTTCCCTCTTGGGATGGACCCAACCCACTGGGACCTCAAACCAAACACTTCTAAATATGGGTCTGACCCATCCCAACTTACATGGACCCTTTAAGCAAACACACGGGTAGTTACTGGCAATTACAATAAGGTAAAGGACTAAAGGGGGGCAGATAGAGATTAGATTTTGGGAATATCTGTCGAAAGATAGGATATTTCTTGCTTGGTTTTGGAATAGATGCATGGCTTCCTTGTATAGTGGATGCAGACCCCCAACTTTTGATAACAGCATTTGGTTTCCAGATTCCTAGAACTACTATGAACCTGAACTGTCATCAACTCAGAACCTGTTGCTCGTAACCACACTGAAGTCCTCATGGACTCTTGCGATACACCTCAAGGTTCTTAAGGCATCGTCTAGTGCCTTGAGAGCCCACTCCTAGATTATTCTATTATTGTCCCAGGCCTTGAGACCTCACTCCTAGATTATTCTGTTATTGTCCCACCACATATTCTGTTTCAACCTTGCTGTCTGCTCTTATGGTTGGGTCTCGTGGGCCATGGCACAACATTGTCACCTTGGATGAAAACAGGGAATTATCATGGATGCTGACTTTGAACCTTTCCCAGAAGGACCAGACTTCCAAAATCCTAATTCTCCCTAGATTCTGTTCCTTAATTCACCCGAACAATTGTCTGCCTGAACTATTCTGGTCAGATACAACTTCAGCCCTACTTTCTAATGCTAGGCTGCTACTTGGCTTGTCTTTCCTTATTATATATATGCTGGCTCCCTGGCTCCACCTTACGCTTGAGCCTGTTACTACAACTTTTCTCACATTGTGATGTTTTTGAAAAGCCATAGATGGTTTTTTTACTTCCAATGTATTATAAACCAAGTCCTTGTTTGTTGTTAACCTTTAGCTGCCTTTACCGATTTGCAGGTTTGGTTTCTGTATAGTTCTTAAATCTGAATCACCATTTTTTAGTTCTCTCATCTCTTTTGTAAAACATGTGCCAGGTTTTGCAAGTGTGAGATGCCATACAATCCAGATGATCTTATGATCCAGTGTGAGGAATGTTCTGACTGGTGAGCATATAGATGAAGCATGCTGTCCTAAGAGTTTTTTTATACATCATGCTATACCTCTTTTCGTCTGGTGCATTGTTTAATTCAATTGATTGCTTTATTGGTCTATGAATGGGTGGATTTGTTGTAATTATTAGAGATTAGACATGAGATAGGGATACTGAACTGGCCAAAAACGAATTACTTTCCTTTGGTACCTTTGTACAGTTATGTAGTGTAAGTGTGTACATGATATTCACTGTGTACTTCTCCCACTGAGGACCAAAATAAAGCACTGTTTCTTAGCTTCTTTCATTTGCTAAAATAAAGTGTATTAACTGATGTTCACTTACAACGAGTTGTGTTCTCAAATTGTTAACCATGATTGGTTATGCAGGGTGGCATTTTAATTTTTTGGCCTTTCACAATTCACATACATGTTTCAGTAGGAAGTGTTGCCATTAAGATTTAAGGTCAATTTGGAACTTTATCTGAGCATTGATTGGTTCATAGCCTTGTGCGCACGTATTCAGTCACTTTGTGCCCTTTGAGGCTATATTGGTATACTTTCGATAATAACTTTCTCTTTTTCAGGTTTCACCCTGCTTGCATTGGGATGACAATCAAAGAAGCAAAGAAACTTGAACAGTGTTAGGGTTCAGTGGGGGTGGGGGCGGGCTGGCTACGGGAGCAGGCCGGCACTAACGGCCGGGGCTCTTAGCAGGCCGTCACCGGGCCGTGCGCTCTGTAGCAGGCTGTGCCGTGCCGGCCCACGTGCCTAGGGTAAGGCGAGCAGGCCGTGCCAGCCTAGGCCCGCTAGCCGCCGGGCCGGGCCGTGCTTGGGCCGGGCCAAAAAAACGGGCCTTGGGCCAGGCCGACGGGCTCAGGCTGCATGGCCAACTATGACTTTGACTAACAATTACTCAATTAATATGACACATTTGTAATGCATAGTCATAGTCATAAGCAAGTACTTTTGAATATGATAATATATCAAGTTTGTGTCAGAAGGTCATATACTACTAGAGTAATTATTGTCGAAGGCAGAGGGAGTAACTTGGATTGCAGGGAGTAAGTAGATGATATCTGTCCTACTTTAGTATCATGCCACCTGTAGATAACTCTCAAAAGTTTTTTAAGGATCCCACCATAGTCACCGAAAAGAAGGGCGGGCCTGGTGCAAGCGGTAGAGTCTTACCTAGGACTTCCTGGTTCTCTGTTTACTATAGCAGGAGTATTCCAAACAATGCCTTTGCAGCAAGTTATTCCACCAATAGCACTCTTTGTTTGATTTCAAAGGCATGCCATGGAGTTAGCATGTGTTTAGTTTGGGGATTAGGAGTGACTGGATGGATCCAACCCTGTTTTTTTAGGAGGGGTTCAACCCACTTCATGTTTAGTTTGGAGGTTGGGTTCATCCCATGACTTTTGTTTGGTTAGAGATATCAATTTCATGGGTTTGGAGGTTGGGTTCTTTGCTCCTTACTTTCTCCCCCGTCCATATAGCTGCTTGCTCAGACTCCACCACCGCCACTCTCCATCTAGCCCGCCACTGCCCAGCGATTCCCTGACTGCACCAGCTAAGCAACTCCCTGTCCGCCCACACCGCCATTCAGAATCTCTGCCCACTCGTTTTGTCGCTAGGCCTCCCAGCCATTCCCCATGCTGCCGGTGCGCCGTGCTCCCATCATGAGTTGTCCCATGATGCGATGCCTCCACCGAGGCTCCCATTTCTCAGCGTGCCGCCAGATGTGGTCATTGCCCGCCACGCTCCTTGCCATCGCCTCCTCACCGCTTGTTTGTGCCGCTGCCTTCAAGTGGGCTGCGCCGATGCTTTCTGCTGGTGTCCGATGCATCGCATGTGTGCGCAGACAATGCGTGAAGCGAAGTGGGTTGTGCCGATTTCTTTGTTTTGGAGGGATAGAACCAACCCACATCTCGGGAGAATGTTCCCTCTTGGGATGGACCCAACCCACTGGGACCTCAAACCAAACACTTCTAAATATGGGTCTGACCCATCCCAACTTACATGGACCCTTTAAGCAAACACACGGGTAGTTACTGGCAATTACAATAAGGTAAAGGACTAAAGGGGGGCAGATAGAGATTAGATTTTGGGAATATCTGTCGAAAGATAGGATATTTCTTGCTTGGTTTTGGAATAGATGCATGGCTTCCTTGTATAGTGGATGCAGACCCCCAACTTTTGATAACAGCATTTGGTTTCCAGATTCCTAGAACTACTATGAACCTGAACTGTCATCAACTCAGAACCTGTTGCTCGTAACCACACTGAAGTCCTCATGGACTCTTGCGATACACCTCAAGGTTCTTAAGGCATCGTCTAGTGCCTTGAGAGCCCACTCCTAGATTATTCTATTATTGTCCCAGGCCTTGAGACCTCACTCCTAGATTATTCTGTTATTGTCCCACCACATATTCTGTTTCAACCTTGCTGTCTGCTCTTATGGTTGGGTCTCGTGGGCCATGACACAACATTGTCACCTTGGATGAAAACAGGGAATTATCATGGATGCTGACTTTGAACCTTTCCCAGAAGGACCAGACTTCCAAAATCCTAATTCTCCCTAGATTCTGTTCCTTAATTCACCCGAACAATTGTCTGCCTGAACTATTCTGGTCAGATACAACTTCAGCCCTACTTTCTAATGCTAGGCTGCTACTTGGCTTGTCTTTCCTTATTATATATATGCTGGCTCCCTGGCTCCACCTTACGCTTGAGCCTGTTACTACAACTTTTCTCACATTGTGATGTTTTTGAAAAGCCATAGATGGTTTTTTTACTTCCAATGTATTATAAACCAAGTCCTTGTTTGTTGTTAACCTTTAGCTGCCTTTACCGATTTGCAGGTTTGGTTTCTGTATAGTTCTTAAATCTGAATCACCATTTTTTAGTTCTCTCATCTCTTTTGTAAAACATGTGCCAGGTTTTGCAAGTGTGAGATGCCATACAATCCAGATGATCTTATGATCCAGTGTGAGGAATGTTCTGACTGGTGAGCATATAGATGAAGCATGCTGTCCTAAGAGTTTTTTTATACATCATGCTATACCTCTTTTCGTCTGGTGCATTGTTTAATTCAATTGATTGCTTTATTGGTCTATGAATGGGTGGATTTGTTGTAATTATTAGAGATTAGACATGAGATAGGGATACTGAACTGGCCAAAAACGAATTACTTTCCTTTGGTACCTTTGTACAGTTATGTAGTGTAAGTGTGTACATGATATTCACTGTGTACTTCTCCCACTGAGGACCAAAATAAAGCACTGTTTCTTAGCTTCTTTCATTTGCTAAAATAAAGTGTATTAACTGATGTTCACTTACAACGAGTTGTGTTCTCAAATTGTTAACCATGATTGGTTATGCAGGGTGGCATTTTAATTTTTTGGCCTTTCACAATTCACATACATGTTTCAGTAGGAAGTGTTGCCATTAAGATTTAAGGTCAATTTGGAACTTTATCTGAGCATTGATTGGTTCATAGCCTTGTGCGCACGTATTCAGTCACTTTGTGCCCTTTGAGGCTATATTGGTATACTTTCGATAATAACTTTCTCTTTTTCAGGTTTCACCCTGCTTGCATTGGGATGACAATCAAAGAAGCAAAGAAACTTGAACATTTTTTCTGCCAGACCTGTACAGCTGAAAATGGGAAGATGGTTGAGAATTCACATGAAGCTACAGCGCAATCAGAAGAAAAGGTAAGCTGCGCGTGATGCTAGTGCTGCTTATCATTGATTCAAGTTTGCTTTGCTATTTAAAACTATAGTGCAAATCTGTCATTATGCTTCTAATGACATAACTTAAACCGATCTCTTCAGCCGGTGGAGTCAAAAAGGCGGCGAAGGTGATGGCCCTACTGATTAAATGTATGATGCTCGGTTGTACAAAACCTTCCCAAGTTGAGAACTGTAATTTTATTGTTCCTCGCAGTTTGTGGTTCAGGGGTCCCCTCTAATGTCAGGCACACAGTGTACATAGCTTGCAACCTGATCAGATTGTTGTATTAGAGCACACTAGGATTTGTGTGGTGGTAGCATCGGCAGTCGGACTATTGGAGTATGTGTAGAGTTGTATGGCATCGTAATGCCAGCACAGGTGATCAAGCTTCCTCTGGGCATTAGGACTCCTGCATATGATCGATCCAGCAATAATACTTCCATGCAGCTGCAGCTGGACCTGGCTAGTCAGTCACTAGTAAGTTGTCAGGAAAAACTTTGTATTGTCATGTGAACTTTTTTGAATTGAAATCCTCTATGTAATGCAAGCATCTTAGTGTGGTACTTGCAGAACTGTTGCATGAAATTGAACAATAATAAAGTTCAAAGTTTAAGGTCATTGAACTGGTCTGGCTCAACGAAACATACCCCCACTTTTTGAATTATATTTTGATGAGTTAATGTGATGTTTATAGAAATTGTGGGCTAATAAATTGGTTGCCGAAGCCGAACCAAACAGCCGATTGTAGAAAGAAACTCGGGTCCACGCTAGCGGTCCAAAACTGCGGCTGTCACAAACTGACTTTTTTTATTCGCGCTCAACGCCGGGTCCGCTTCCGTGCCACTGCCACGCCTCGCCGCGCGCTGGTCGCTCGGCCGCGCCGTACCTGCGCTCGCCCCAGCGGCTGCTGGCAGACACTCCGCCGCCGCACTGCACGGCCGCTGTCCCGACGCCATGGACGCTGCTCACCCGCCATGTGATTTCTCCTCACCGCAAGCTGCTCACGAACTGTAAAAAGTAGTTTTCGGGTTGGGACTGCAGTAGTGCAGTGCAGACTGCAGAGAGGCTTCCAAAAGTCAGAGCTGACGGCTGCAGCCGCCTTCTCCGAGAAGACTTCTCCTCCACGCGGATCTCTCCCCACTTCCTAGTTGCACAGGCTCGCAGCGTCTGCCTGCGTGCAGCAGCCGCTACATCCCCCGCCTTCTTCAACCGCCGTGGCTTCGGTGCTCCACTCCGCCTCCCTTGGACTTGGATGTAATTGGCTTGACCAACGTTTCAAACTTTCAACTTTCAAGTAACCCGAGCTGCAAGCTGCTGACTGCTGAGCAAAGGTATGTTTCCTCGCCGTCATTCTTGCTCCTGGATGCTATTGTGCAGTTTCTGCTTCGTTTTCTCTGCCATTATGGATGAAATCGACGTCAGATATGCTCAGTTTGTTGTCACGGACCCCCGCGTCGTCATCCGCGGCGACTCGGGGGGCGCTCAACCACCGCCGCCGAGGACATCTCCAGGACGCCCTTCCGGCCGCCGCCGCTGCTCCCCCGGCGAGCGGCGGTGGCGGCCAGCGGCGCTGCGCTCAAAAAGGCGGGGCTCCGCGGCTTCTTCTCCCTCTCCTGCTTCCTCTCTTCCCCTCCCCAGTCGCCCTCCCCAAGCTCCCCTCGGCCGGCGGCGGGGACCGCGTCGACGACGGATCTGGCTGCCTCAGCTCCTTCCGGCCCGGATCCCTCTGTTCGCCCTGACCCCGGATCCGCGCGGTGCCATCCGCGCCGCGGGGGCCACCGGTCACGGGGCCGGCGGCCGCCGGCGGGTGACGCGTTGGCACCGGATCCGGCTGCCTCTGCTCGCCTCGACCCCGGATCCGCGCCGTGCCGGCGTCCGCGCCGCGGGGGGCACCGGCCACGGGGCCGGCGGAAGTGGTGCCGTGTGCCATGTGGGGCTCTCGCCGCCGCAGCTCCAGCCCACAACGGCGGTCTCCTGGGAGCTTCAGCAGGCTGGCTGCTGTCCGTCCTGGCCAGCCCACGGCGGCCACTGCCAGGACCATGATGGCGGGCGGCGGCTGCACGGCCGGCCGGATCTGGGCGGGCCATGGCCGGCTTTGACCGGCCTGCTGCCAGCCCGACGTGGCTGCTCGGCACTCTGGGGGCCAGTGCGGCGGTGCTCATGGGCCTCATGGTGAAGCGGCGGCAGTTGCACGGCTTCTTTGCGAAAGCTCAGCCCGGTTTTTGCCGGGCGGACGACGGTGACGCCTCGGGCACCACAAACCTCCTTGGAGGCGTCGTTTCTGAACATCGTGCTTCTGCGCCAACATCGCCAGATTCCGAGCGAAAGCCCCGCCTTAGAAGCCTCTAAGGCCAGCGACGATGGCGTCTAGGGTCATACCCTTGGGCATCACCTCCTTCCTAAAGGCGTCGCTGAAGAATCTCCTACGGCCCGTCGCTTGTCCCATGTCCGTGGTTCCTGCCCTTGGCCACCGTTGGAGTTCCTTGCTGAGCCTGTGTGTGCCTTCATTCTACTCGCTTGGGTCTGTCCTACAGCTTTTGACCTTGCCGTCGTCGTCTGGCTACTGCTATCTTTATTTGACGGATGCTTTGCCGTCGTTGTCATTGGTCTCCTCTCGGGCAGATGCTTTGCTGCCGAGATTGTCATGGCCGCTCCTCTCTGCGAATACCTGCCGTAGGAGGGTGTCTTCTCTTCTTCCCCGGCGGATGCTTGGCCGTCGGCGGAATTCTTGGCGGATGCTTTGCCGTCGTTGACTCTTGGTCCCCTCTCTGGTAGATGCTTTGCTGCCGAGAGTGCGTGGACCCTCTCCTTAGCGGATACTTAACCGCCGTGGTCGCTTGGTCTTCGTTGGCGGATGCTTTGCCGCTGTTGCTGCTGGATGCTCCTATGCCTTATCAGGGTGGATGCTTTGCCACCACGGCTTTGTCTATCTTGTAGGCAACCCTTGCGTTTTATTTTATTGCAGGCTCAGTTGTAGGTTTTAGGTGTTGAGGGCCATCGCTCTTCTTTCTTCTTTTTTCTTGTTCCTATGTTTATTCCAGGTCACTCATCACTACCTTGGTGGTTTGTAATCTGTGCTATGAGAGTTCTCTCATAGCTGCGTCGTGTAATTCACTCCTCTTAATGAAAAACGGGCTATATTTCCCGATCGCGAAAAAAAAAAGAAATCGACGTCAGATCTTGACTCCTGAGGGTACCTTAGGTCCTGCACTGCTGCTAGTTACTCTGGAGCCTTTTGGATTGGGAGAATTTTTTTGTTTCTTTTGAAGAAATGGATTGGGAGATTTGGATCCGAATCCTTAGGATTTAGCTTAAATTTGAGTAACCCTCCAATGTTCTTAGAGCAATACCCTTCTGCCAAACACAGTAGAAAAATTGGGTTTTTATTGTCAGATGACTCAGCGATGTGATGTTTGTGTTGCCACTGCGAGTAAATTACATTGGACTTGATTTCAGTCGAGGCTAATCTACTGTTTCGATCTGCTTATCTGAACTTTGATTATGCATTCAAATCAATCCCAATCGGGGCTACTTGAATAGATTGAAGACAATATATCTTTGACAGGATAATGCAAAAGTTGACAGATCAAAGCTTAAACTATGAATTTTGCTACAAGAACAATGAGGCTGCTGTTTCCCTAGTGTCCACTGTCTGTCTGTTCAGCGATGTGATTCTTTCTTTCCATAACATTCATGCATGTAACTGGTTATTTCTCTGCCTGCAGGATTAAGCTCACAAGAAAGTACCTCACCAACGCTGAATCCTTAGGAACAGTTTCTGCAAGAAAAAACTAAAAATGGCAGAAGCTTTGATCATAGTAGTTCTTCAAAAGATTACCTCTGCGCTTGGAGAAGAGGGTTTGAAAATTATTGGTTTGAAGTTACAGAAGCAGGTACCTGACATGCAAGATGTAATCAACAGAATGAGGCTACTCCAAAGTGATTTGTCGATGATGCAAGCATTCATAAATCAAGTAGATGCTCACAGTTCCAGTGATAAGTTACTGGAGGCCTGGCTGGAACAGGTAAGACAAGCAGCACATGAAGCTGAGGACATTGTTGATGAGTACGTTTATCTTGTTGGCCAAATGGAAGGAACACACAGCTTCCTAAAGAGAGCATTGAACCAAGCAGCAGATGTTAAAAGATGGCGCAAGCTTGCAGCACATGCTAAATTCGTGGAGGATTGTCTTAAAAAGATCACTGAGACAAAAAACAGGTTTGATGTATCAGCAGCCGACAATAGGAGAGATAATGCATTGAGTTATTCTAGCAGACTCCAACATCTGTCTGAACACTCGTACCTGAATGATGATGATGATTTTGTGGGGAACAAGGAAGAGGTGAAGTGCTTAACAGAATGGCTATCTGATTTGAGGAAAGGCCGCACTGTTATCTCCATATGTGGAATGGGAGGATTAGGTAAGACAACAATGGCTAGTAGCATCTACAAGAAGGAAGAAACTAAAAGAATGTTTGTCTGCCGTGCATGGATCTCAGTATCTCAAAGTTACAGGGTTAAAGATCTCCTCCAAAAAATCCTACTGCAGCTTATGGCAAAAAGCGAGAATATTCCAGATGGGCTTGACACTATGGATTGCGTGAATCTAGTTGAACTACTTAGAAGATATCTTAAGGACAGGAGATACTTGATTGTGTTGGATGATGTATGGAGTAGGGACTCTTGGCCTTTACTAGATAGTGCATTTGTGAAGAATGACAACGGGAGCCGAATCATTATCACGACTCGAATCCAAGATGTGTCCTCCGTGGCTGATTCAAACCGTGAAATGAAGCTTAGTTTACTACCGAAGGAGGAAGCATGGACTCTTTTCTGTCAAAAGGCCTTCTCAAGATTAGATGATAGAAGTTGCCCCATCAGCCTTAAGACCTGTGCTGAAAGAATTGTAGGTAAGTGCCAAGGTTTGCCATTGGCTCTTGTTGCTTTAGGAAGTCTTCTATCCTACAAAGAAATGGATGAGCATGAGTGGGAATTGTTCTATAGACAACTTAGGTGGCAGCTGAGTAGCAACCCAGAGCTGAGCTGGGTTGCTAGCGTTCTGAATCTCAGTTACAACGATCTCCCTAGTTACTTGAAGAACTGTTTTCTTTACTGTGGTCTGTTCCCTGAAGACTATCAGATAAAACGGAAACAGCTAATCAGACTCTGGATAGCTGAAGGTTTTGTTGAGGATAGAGGACCTGCGGTGACACTGGCAGATGTAGCTGCATGTTACCTGAAGGAGCTAACTGATCGTTCATTGCTTCAAGTTGTCGACAGGAATGAATATGGAAGGCCAAAGAGGTTTCAGATGCATGACCTTGTGAGGGAGATATCTCTAACAATATCCAAGAAGGAAAAGTTTGCTACAACATGTGACTATCCTAACCCAGACTGCAATTCTGATGGATCTCGTCGAGTTTCCATACAGAAGGATGGTATTCTGATGCCAGTGAAAATTTCTGCACAGCTCAGGTCCATCATCGTGTTTGTGGAGGAAGTATCATTGTCTTGGTTTAGGGACTGTTATCCAAGTTTTAGATTGTTGAGGGTCTTGAGCCTGAGACACTGCCATATTCAAAAAATACCAGATAATGTGTCTAATTTGTTTAACTTGCATTACCTTGACTTGGGATATACATTACTCAAGGAGATACCGAGATCTATTGCGAAGCTTAGCAATCTGCAAACGCTGTATCTCAAGGGTTCTGTACTCGAGTTGCCAAGTGAAGTAACTATGTTAACAAAGCTTCAACACCTAATTATAGATGTTGGAAGGTTTGGAAGTTCAGCAAGTAACAAAATATGTCGGCAGGAACATCTGCAGACCCTGAAATACATAGAAGCCAACAGCTGCGTTGTTAGAAATCTTGGATGCTTGACTAGGATGAGAAGCCTTGGCATTAGGAAGGTGCTAGATTCCTACAACACAGATTTGTGGACTTCAGTAAGCAATATGAAAACTTTGGCTTCATTGTCTGTGATTACTGCTGATCGCGACAGAGATATTCTTGATCTGTCAGACTTGAAACCGTTACCATACCTGGAGAAGCTTATGTTAAGCGGCAGGCTAGATAAAGGAGCTATTCCTCCTCCATTTGGTCACTTCCCCAAACTGAAAAGCTTACGGCTTTGCTTTTCTGGGCTCCATGAAGACCCACTTGCTTTGCTTGCTGTCATGTTTCAGAATCTAGGCCACCTTAACCTGTACCGGTGCTATGACGGCACGAGGCTGACATTTCGTGCCAGGTGGTTCCCTATGCTCAAGCACCTCTACTTGAGCTCCATGGGTGAGTTGAAGGTGGTTGAGATTGAGGACGGCACCTTGAGAACCTTGCGTCGGCTAGAGCTCTGGGGCTTGAAAAGCTTGACGTCAGTACCAGAGGGCCTTGTACACCTGAAGTCACTCCAACAGCTGTGCATCGGCACGATGATGCCTGAAGAGTTCAAAACAAGGTTAGAAGGACGAGATCGATGGATTGTTGAACACATCCCCTACATTGGAGATCCGTGATCAAGAGGACAGTCACGTGTAAGCATCAATCGTGTGCCTTGTCCAGTATACTGCTCAACTATAATTTAGTATATCATTGAACGATGCAATGCATGATTCCCATAAAAGTTTGATCATTTGATCTTGTTATGTTTCATGAGAATTGTCGGTTTAATCTGTTGTATCCTCTCTAATGTATATGCATGCTGTTCATGCTTCAATAAGCTACCCAGTTTTTCTTAAAATAACAGTGCTATCACAAAGTAACACTTGATGCCCTTCGTTGACATGCATTCAGCGAAGTTCAGTTGAATGATGAAAACTATAGCATAATTTTGTCTCCTCCTTGGTAGACATACAGAATAACGTTTTTTGGAGAGCATATCGGCCTAAGATGGCACTAACAGCTTGATGAGCAAAGAAATCATGAGTTCTCTCAGGAAAATAATGGACCCAGCTGATGGTTTGTGGCACTGTGCAGGCATGAATGCTCAGGCAAGAACAATCAGAGGAAGCGATCAGTGCAGGCCTGAAGAAAATACCATATGTTGGCTGAATATTGTAGCTTCTGAAAACACGGCTGCGATTAGTTATGCAGATTTTTTTTTTTGAAACATAGTTATGCAGAAAATTTTGCGAAAGCCACAAGTAGTTTCTTCAACATGAGTGCAGAGAATCTCCATGATCTGCATTTGTTTCAATTCGTTGAAAGTAAGTTATTTGCAGAAACATGAGTACATGATTTACGAGAAGTTCACTAGATTTTGGCAATGCCAAAACGGCCGCGGTTTTAAAGCTCTTGCTTCTGAGTATTCTCCGTGCTGAAGTTCTCGCAAGTCTTTTATTTCTCGCATGGCAGCAGTCTGTCAGCTTGTCATTTCCATTCTTTGTACGTGGAACTATGGACGGATTAATCTCGCAACTTGTGTCTTCTCTTATCTGTGATGGCGTGACGTGAGATTCTGTTGCCTGATGCTGTCCTCGGGCCACGAGTGGGCTCGGGCCCGTGTTTGTTTGAAGGGTTTTCCACGGCCCAATCCGATGTACATGATCAGGCCTAAACTTTTCTTTTTTGAATGAAAGGGATCAGGGCCTGACTCTAGAGCAAAGCTGATCATACACGGGCTGGGCTGGCTTTAGATCGGGCTGTGAAAAAAACTGACAATACCCAAACCTGATCGGCTGATCGTGGCCTGACAGAAAACTCAAATTCTCCGCCAGTGGTCCGACTCGATGGCCCATGGGTCGACCCGGGCCAAAAATTGCAGCCCTTGTCCGCCCAACGTGCAGGCCCGATTAGTCCAGATCGGGTTTTCGGTCGCGTCTGATCGATTTATTCGGGTCGGGAAACTCGTACAAGGCACGTCATCATTATTTTTTCCCCGATAACCCTGCCACGTCATAGCATCAAGCTCATCTGCGGCTGCCTACTGCTCTCAGGCAGTTGGCACTGGCACTCCACTTTCCACCAGACGCAAGCGCCGCCCCCCTCCGCTCCGCTCCTTCCTCTCACCCAGAGCACGGCGCCAGCTCCGAGGCGAAGCCGGAGGAGGACGGCATGGCGCGGCGCGAGGCGGCGAGGCTTCTCCGCCGCCTGGGCCCGCTCGCGGTCGAGTCGCCGACGCGAGGTGAATTGCTGATTAAAAATTTGGGGGGCTTGGTGCGCCCTGTTCGCTGTTGGTCCGGGTGGTGCTCGTGCTCGTGCCCGACCGGGGAGCTGCTTGCTGTGGGGCCTAGGTTTTGTCCTGGCGACGGCCGTAGTGCGTCGAGCGGGATTTATCGGCGTTCGGGTGTGGGATTACTTCAGTGTTGGTGATCTGGCATGGTTCTGTTGCAATCGCGCGCTCGTTCTTCGTTGGTTCTAGCTTCAGGCCTGGTCCTAGTCATCGGGGACTCCTATCTGTTGGTGTTGGAGCACCAAGCTAAGCTGCAGATGCTTCATCACACTCGACTCTGTTAATAATTACTAAGTTACCAGAATGACAAGACATATGTTGCAGGTGTTTGCTTGATGTAGCCTGTGTTGCCATGGTGGTTAGTGATTCAGCTAGCGATGTAGCATCAGAATGCAGCTTCGAATAGAAATTGATTTTTTTTTTCATTTGGGGCAAGTTTGAGCAGCAGAGTATTAATTACTAGGCTGATTGAAGAGCTGGTAATGCATGGTGTACGCCAATCTTTGACTTAGTTACTTAAATATATTTGCATAAGTGCTTGTTTGGTTGGTTTATGACATGAAGAATATGTCAGGTTCACAAAATATTTCGGATTAGTTAAATAACCCAATAAAAATGCCACCAGCCGTGTTGTCTGTGGAGTAGTACCAATCTTTAGGGCTTGGGCATTACTAGAAGTAAAGAATGACAGCAGTAGTTTTTTTCTTTTCTTTCAGTGAGGATAGTGATAGCTTTAACAGTACAGAATCAACGATTAAAGTTTAGTGAGAATTTGAGCCTATGATAATCTTTACTGTTTTAATACAGACTGGTAACTAGATACCTTTGATGATCCCTGTAAAATTTAAGAAGTTTTGATTTTATGATAAATTATGCTTTTCAGGCATGCCTCATTGTCAACATGAATCCGCAAACCGTATTGTGAATTCTTGTAGAAGATTCCACTGGATTCCCAGTCTACAGCGCCCTCTGTGTGGACCTACAACTAGTGGGGGAATATATGAAGGCCAAAGCAGTGCTAAGAAGGCTTGTGAAGTTCAGAAGCGCACATTTGGTTCTGCTGCAACACACATTCAGAGGAATCCAGCCTATTCAGAGCTGAACTCTGATGATGTTTCTTACTTCAAGAGCATCTTGTGTGAAAATGGTGTAGTTCAGGATGAAGACAGAGTCGCAGTTGCAAATGTAGATTGGATGGGTAAATATAGCGGTGCAAGTCAGCTACTACTTTTACCAAAAAATACTACAGAGGTATTTCATCAGCCAATTTAATTTCTTGAATAGCAAAGTAGTTACCATCATTTAAAAATAGTTTACTATTGTTGTTCAGCCTTTGTGTACAATGTGTAATTTCCTCAATGATCATTAATTTTCTAAATTTCTGAAATCACCCTTTTGCATATACCAGGGTTTTATCAAATCCACGCAAATAACATATTTATGCTGGTTCTTTAAGTGGTTCACATTTTCTTTGTCATCGGCCTGTTCGTTTGGGCTTGTTTGGCTTATAAGCCATGGCTGAAAGTATTGTTGGCTGGTTTGGTGTGAGAGAAAAATACTGTTCGTTGGCTGATAAGCCATGGCTTATAAGCCAAATACGACCAAGCGAACAGGCTGACTCATGAAGATTTTTTTAATCACTGCTATTCTTGTTCAGACGCAAGAAAAGAATTAGTGTGCAAATTCTTTATTCAAACATTCTGTTTCCAGGTTTCTAAGATTCTTTCATATTGCAACACCAGACGATTGGCTGTAGTTCCACAGGGTGGCAACACAGGTCTTGTAGGTGGCAGTGTGCCTGTTTATGATGAGGTAAATGTATTTCTAAAACTTTTTAATCTGTGTCAGGAATGAAATGTTGGAATAATATTCATTTTTTGCTAGGATCCGTCCTATTATTTATGCAAATCATAACAACTTTTATTTGCTGTTAACTAGAAAAGGCTGAGCTATTTTGCTGCAAATATGTGGGCTATATGTTTACATGGACCGACCAGAACACCAAATAAATTGTGAAATATGGAAAAAAAAAAGATCGCATAGACCTTGTTTTTTTTTCGAACTACGCAGGAGAGCTGCGCGTCATTTCATTAAGGTAGAAATAAAATACACGAGTCTAAATAGACCCTACTCAAGTACAAAACACCACCAACACACACCCATTCACTTAACTAAAACAGGCGCGCCACAAACTAAATTCTTGTCGACCAGACAAAAACCGCCTGCCTTATACCCCCACGGCCGGCTCCCTGACCAAGAGTTCCTGGAGCTTTCTTGCTCCAGCCCTGCACCAAAGATTGCCCTCAGTGCTGACAGCCCTAAGAACCTCCTGGATGCTTGGCATGGCATTTTCAAACACACATGAGTTACGGTGCTTCCACACCTCCCAGGCTATCAAAATTATCAGGGAGTTGAGACCCTTCCGTTCCGCCTTGGGCACTGACGATATTGCCTTCCACCACCATTTAGAGAAACGAGATGCTGTAGGTTCTGGCGATAGAGAACTGAGACCCAAGTATTGGAAGATTCGAGCCCATAATTGACGAGTGAATACACAACCAACCAGGATATGATGAATAGTCTCCTCAGCTTGATCACACAAAGGGCAAGCCTCAGGATGGGGCAATCCCCTCTTCGCAAGGCGATCGGCCGTCCAACACCTATTGTGGAAAACCAACCAGATAAAAAATTTGCAACGAGGAGGCGCCCAGCTTTTCCAAATTCTTCTCCAAGGACCAAACCTGATGGCTCCCACAAAGAAGGCAGCATAAGCTGATTTACTTGTGTATAAACCAGATTGGGCTAGCTTCCAAGTAAATTGATCTGGAACCTGTTGCTGCAGAAAAATTCCATCCACCAAGTCCCAGAGCTGCAGATACTCGACGAGGACTGGTACAGTGCGAGCTCCCCTGATGTCATCTACCCATTTTCTGTTCTGGAGTGCCTGAGCAACAGTACGTCTCTTGGCTGTACGTTTGGGGACAGCATTAAACAGGTTGGGGGCCAACTCAGCCAAGGTGTGACTGTTTAACCATCTATCTGTCCAGAACCGAATTTTCTCACCATTCCCTACTATGGCATCTACTACAATATTGAAGATGGTCTGAGCCTTGTGGGGGACTTGTACTGGAAGACCAGCCCATGGTCTTGATGGATCAGTTTTCTCAGCCCACAGCCATCGAATCCTTAAAGCGCAGCCAAGGAGTTCTAAGTTATGGATCCCAAGGCCACCATATTCAAGAGGCCGCTGCATCCTTTCCCAAGCGACCAAACAATTACCACCATTAGCCTGCTCCTAGCCTTTCCAAAGGAAGCCTCTCCTTTTCTTATCAATAGCCTTCAGAAACCATTTTGGCAAGTCCATGGCGATCGAAAGGTAAATGGGAACAGCTGTTAAAACTACTCGAACCATTACCAATCTTCCCGCCCGATTCATTAATGAGGCTTTCCAGCCCGGCAAGTAATCTGCCACCATGTCAATTATTGGTAGCAAATCCTCCTTGGTGGGTTTCCCAATTGTGAGAGGGAGCCCAAGATAGGTGCATGGAAATTCCTTGATGGTACAGGATAAGATATCAGCTGTAGTGGCCACTTCATCAACAGAGCAATGAATGGGAGAAATCGAGCTTTTGGACAGATTGGTTCGGAGTCCGGAAGCATGTCCAAAACGGTCCAGCAGCTCTTTCATCAAATACAAGTCATCACTTCTCGGCCTTAGTAAAACAACTGCATCATCAGCATAAAAAGAAACCCGATGCTGGACCTGCTGCATAGACAATGGCTGCAACAATTGCTCCCGAGTAGCATACTCCAAGGAATTTAGGACATTCATGACAATAATGAAAAGCATGGGAGAGAGAGGATCTCCCTGCCTGAGACCTCGCCTATGAAAAATTGTCTCACCCGGCTCCCCATTCACCAAGACTTGAGTGGAGGAAGTTGACAGGAGCAGACATAAAAGATCCATCCACCGCTGTCCAAAACCCACATGGCCCAAGACTTCTAGCAAGAATGACCAAGAAACAGAATCAAAAGCCTTAGAAATATCAAGCTTGAGGAGAATATGAGCCTCTTTTTTCTTGTTCTTGTGCAGGCATTTAACCATCTGCTGGACAAACATAAAGTTATCATGTATTCGCCTACCCTTTACAAAAGCAGTCTGGTTTGGGGATACCAGATTTGGTAGGACAGGGGCCAACCGGTTCGCCATGATCTTAGTCACCAGTTTGGCAAAGCTGTGCACCAAACTTATAGGCCGAAAATCCTTTACTTGGAGAGCATCCTGCACCTTAGGCAATAACGTGATGAAGGCACTGTTCAGGAGTCTAAATTTGAACACATGGCCTCGATAGATAGCATCAAGAGCCATTAGCAGATCACCCTTGATAACATTCCAGCAGGATTTATAAAATCTACCAGTGAAACCATCTGGCCCTGGGGCCTTGTCCATGGGCATGTCTTTTATAGTTGCCCACACCTCTTCTTCCGAGAAAGGAACGTCCAAAAGAGAAAGTTCATGCTGCTGTATGCCTATCTCACCCAAGTCAATAGTGTAATCTCTATCTTCCGCTTTTCCTAGAAGATTTTCATAGAAATTAAAGACGGCAGCCTGTTTATCCTCCTGTGATACTGCTATCTCCTCACCAACCTTCAGTTTGGGGATAAAATTCTTCTTTTTCCTGAACCTTGCTTGCTGATGGAAAAAAGATGTATTGGCATCCCCTTCTTTGAGATATAAAATTCGAGATCGCAACCGAGCAATTGTTCTTTCTAGGGAAGCCAGACCAAGACAGTGGAGCTTTAGCTTTTTCCGCAACCACTCCTCGTTTCCAGTTAACTCCCTAGAATCTCGTTCAATTTCTAGGCGATGGAGGATTTCCTTGGCCATTTTTAGTTGGAGTTTGATGTTTCCCACCTTCCTCTGTCCCCATTTTTGTAGCCCTTTGCTAAGCCTTTGTAACTTCAGAAATAGGCGCTCAACTGCACAATTTGACTGCACAGGAGCCTCCCAGTTCTGTTTAACGGCTTCTTGAAAGCCAGGCACCTTGGTCCAGAAGCTTTCAAAATGAAACCGCCGTTTGCCACCAGTGTGTACTTTGAGGCCAAGGATGAGTGGACAATGATCAGATACTCCTGCTGTCGTACTTTGCAAAATAGATTTAGGAAAGATACCGTCCCATTCTACACAACAGAAAGCTCTGTCTAGCCTGACCAAGGTAGGTGATTGCCTCTCATTTGACCATGTATATTTTTGACCAAGCAGGGGAATCTCCTTTACCTCCATATCATCCAGAAAGCGCCTGAATCTGCCCATCATTGCTCTATCTAAGTTTGCATTGTTTTTGTCAGCGGCTTGATAAATGAGATTAAAGTCCCCAGCTACTAACCAAGGCCCATTGCAAAGAGCGCGAATATCCCTGAGCTCCTGCAGGAAGAGAACCTTCTCATCATCACCTTGAGGCCCATAAACCCCAGTAAACCACCAATTGCAACCTTCTTGCTTGGAAAACAGGACTGAAACTGAATAGGTGTCCACTCTGGTAGCAATGGCTTGGCAGGAGCACCCTTTCCAGGCAATTAAGACACCACCTCTAGTTCCATTGGCCGGAAGGGCAATATGATTATCGAAAGATGATCCAAACACCGAGAGAAAAAGACGCTGAGATAAGTCAGCAACCTTTGTTTCTTGGAGACATACAATATCTGCATTACTAGAAAGGATGGTGTCCCGGACTGAATTCCGACGAGCCTTCTGATTGAGGCCGCGTGCATTCCAAATTAGGATAGATGAAGGATTCATTGTGAAAACAAAGAAAATCGACCAATGATCATTCCCAGTTACAGCACAGCAACGGAACACACCCGCTCTCCTTCCCCAACTGACCAGCCGAAAATAGCAGCCATGGCAGAAATATGGGAGTCAGAGAGGAAGGGCTTGAAGAGCTTACTGTAACTATCCTGAGCTGATGGATCCATTACTTCTCGCTCCCCGAAGCCGAGATGCCGCATCACTCTCTGTTGTGCCTCTGTGATTACTGGTCCTGGCGAGCACGGCTTGGCGCCACCGACATGCCGGCTCCGCCGTGGCAGGGACCCAAGCGGGGGAGTCTTCCTCCTTCGCTTTTGGATCACCGGCTGGGGGAGCAGCTTGTCCACCGGCTTGCAAACCATGCTGATCTTCTGTATTGGAGTAGACAGACCGGACGCCCCTTGGGAAACGGCCACCGGTGGCGGAGAGGAAGCCCTCGTGCGGCGGCGATGCCGGTAGTAAACCCGGAGAGGAGCCTTTATCTGCTCCGCCCGGGCCGGCGCAACAGACCCACCAGCACCAGGATGGGCAGAAGGGTCGTCACGCAGGCCAGCGGAGTGGGCATGGAGGACGGAGTTCTCCCCGCTCGCCGCCGGAGGAGTGTCGTAGTGCAGGAAAGTCTCCAATAATGGCTCGAGAAGAATCAGCTCTGTCACCTCTGGGCCGGCCTCATCAGGAGAAAGGCCTATCTGAGGACTTGGGTCTTGCTCCACGATAGCTTGGGGCGGCTGTCGTTGATGTGGCCCAAGCGGGGTTGAAGAAGAATCAGGCCCACCTGTATGGGCAGCACCACAAAGGACCTCGGCCAGCACAGGAGAGCCAGGAGCCACCAGCGGCCCACGAGTGGGAGAAGGGCCTTGGCCTGACTCCAGAGTGGCCCTAGACAAACTGGCCGCCCCAGGGGGCGACATCGGCGGCTCGGCGCTCGTAAAGGACTCCTCAGGCACGCGGACGGCAGCCACCAGAGGGGGCGAGGCCACAGCAGTCTCCTCGGGTGAAAAACCAGCTGCCGGCTGGGAGGGAAAGGGCGAAATAACTTCCGCCGCAGCACAGTTAGTAGGCCGGATTGCATCGGGCACCCTCACAGCCGCTTGAGAGTCCGCCTGGGAAAACTCGGCCGCCACCGAGCGATCAATGCTGGGGGCCGCGGAAGCCGAGACGTCCTGCAACACGTGGCAGCCTTCAGATTGCTGCGGACCCAGTCTTTCATGGACCGACACCCGGGGCGCAGTCGACGTCGAAGCCGCTCCGCCCACCGCCCCCGGCGCCACCATCATCGTTGGGGTGATTCGCCTGCGTCTTCGTCTTGTACCTTGCATTGTAGACCTTGTTCAATTTCAGTGTTATGCTTAATGTTATCTTTAGTATTTTTTTTATTATTGTTTAACATCTCTCCCATATTTTGTATTCTTATGCTTGTTGATGTGCCAAATTAGTTTTGTTATCTATGCAGTGGTTCTGCATTTGTAGTTTTTTACTGTTCATAATGTTAAGGTCCAAGATCACTGATTAATGTTTTATGCCCTTGTCTGCAGGTGATTGTTGGCCTCTCCGGAATGGACAAAATCATTTCCTTTGATAATGTGAATACAATTTCTTGTACCTTGCATTTTGTTGTATTCTCATTAGTTGCTTCTTCAAATGCATCCAAGGGTCACGATAAATCCTTGAATAGTTTACAAAGGTGCCAACTTCTAAGTCTGCTGTGTGTTGCTAGGTAAATGGTATTCTTACTTGTGAAGCTGGTTGTGTGTTGGAGAATTTAAGTAACTTCGTGGAAAATGAAGGGTAAGGTTATATTTCGCAGTTTTTCCCTAGCTGTTTTGTTCTGATTTCTATTCCAAAGTCTTGTGCTGGTCTGCTGGATATGCTACTATGCTTTATTCACAGATAGTGTGTTAAGGTCTCATACTCATTTGTTCTTGCTTGTGGAATCGCTAATGATTGTGACAGGTTCCAGAATATTTTTCATTCCCTTTAGTTCAGTTTTTATAAGATCCTTTTTTGCGACCCAATAGGCCAACATAAAGTCTGTAACTTCCTATGGTGCATACATACTGAAAATATTTGACTAAATTTGTTTATCTTCGTTTTCTGAACAAAAGAATTTACAATCATGAGCTACCCTTTAGAGAACACCAGTTCTTTGGTTTCCATGCTAGTAACCTAATTGGTCTTGATCTACTTCTCAGGTTTATTATGCCACTTGACTTGGGAGCGAAAGGTAGTTGCCACATTGGTGGGAATGTTTCAACTAATGCCGGTGGCCTGCGTTTCATACGCTATGGTTCACTTCATGGAAGTGTACTCGGTAGGTACACGTATTGATCTTATAATTATAATTTTAACACAAAATACATGTATTTAAACTCTCAGGGATCTGTACTTCCCTTTTAAATTATGTTTGTTTGCATACAGGTCTTGTTTGGGACTTAAAGGCTTTGTTGTTGTTGTTGTTGTTGTTGTTGTTGTTGTTGTTGTTGTTGCATACAGGTCTTGAAGTTGTCCTGGCTGATGGGACTATCCTTGATATGCTTACTACTTTAAGGAAAGACAATACTGGGTATGATCTGAAGCACTTATTTATTGGTATGTACTGAACGTGATAACTACTCCATGACCACTGTGAAAGCAGTATTATTTTTGCAACACCGAACAGTTAGTGAATACACAACTTATCGTTCAGGAAGTGAAGGCTCACTAGGAGTAGTCACCAAAATATCAGTACTTACGCCTGCGAAGCTTCCATCAACTAATGTTGCATTTCTTTCCTGCAATGACTACAAAAGCTGCCAGGTTCATTTGCCTTGGCATTCTCTACTTTTTTTTTCAAAAGTTAATTTATTCAATCATTTCTATGCATGAGGTCTTCAATAGTGATTACTGCTTACTGATTGTGTTCCCAGAAATTACTGCTGGCAGCAAGGAGGAGCTTGGGTGAGATCTTGTCCGCATTTGAATTCATGGATCATCACTGTATTGATCTGGTACTTACATATGAAATTCTTTTTGAATTAAGTTGCATCATAGAGTGAACTAAGGCCCACAAATTTGTTATTTATCATCATTTTAATGTCTAAGCTAATAACTAAATTGGACCTTCCTCAACTTTGCCACACATTAGACCCAGCTTTATGCCACAGGCTGACATTTAGAACAGGGGATGAAATTGTGAATCCCTTGCTAGGTTGATCAGTTTGATGCAATAAAATATGCCTTTGATATTCTTATACATCAATAACCCTTGAAAAGAACTTGATTTTCTAAGGTGCTCCTGTATACATTATACAATGAAATATTTCATTATTTTGTCTGCTTTGCATATTTAGATTGTTTTTTTGATATATTGTTTATTCTGGAGGCTGTGCGACATTTGGAAGGAGTTCACAATCCGTTGCCTGCATCCCCATACAAATTTTATGTTTTAATTGAGATAACAGGAAGTGATGAATCATATGACAAGTAAGTTATTGTAGAAATAGAACATGATTCAACAATGATCATTTGTCAATGTTTATGACAGTAGAGGTTATTACTGTTGCCCTTTGATTCTGATTTATCTGTGACTATTGCTAATTAGAGAGAATGTAATACCTATTTTACTTTTTTTTATTCATGAGATTTATCAAATAGTAAAAAAGTTTCTGCTTGCAAGAAGCTTTCTATCTTTGTACGGATTTTCTATATTGACATTACTTTGGTGAAATATTATAGCACGAAAGAAATTTTTGTCCTTTATGGATATGGATTAGATGAATAGATGATGATTTTCTGTAGCATGTTTTCGTCTGAACATATTTATTCTGTGACCTGATAATTGACATTATTTTATCGGCATATGCTTGAGAGAAAATTGACAATTGCTCTGTGGAAGATCAATTATCATGCCAACTTGCAGTTACTGAGATTAGGCTGTTCATCTGTGTATCTTGTGCTTAAAACTTTTCTAGTTTCTCATCATGCCTTTTTTTCTGGCTTTCTTTTGTAGAACAAAACTGGAAGCATTTTTGTTGCGTTCAATGGAAGATGGTCTAGTAGCTGATGGTGTTATCGCGCAGGATATCAGCCAAGCATCAAACTTTTGGCGGATCCGTGAGGTTGTCATCCTATAATCAATACTCTGTTTACCTCTTATACGGTTATACCTTAATGTTGACCGATGGATGTTATGTCTGTGCTGAAACTTGTCAACCATCAGTATCAAACTGTTCATGTGCTTAGTGGTAGACTGGTAGTTCTGTACTAGCATGTAATAGCTAAATTAACACAGATGCTCATGATTTGAAATAAGATACAACAACAACAACAACAACAACAAAGCCTTTAAGTCCCAAACAAGTTGGGGTAGGCTAGAGTTGAAACCCAGCAGAAGCAATCAAGGTTCAGGCACGTGAATAGCTGTCTTCCAAGCACTCCTATCTAAGGCTCGGTCTTTGGTATATTCCATCCTTTCAAGTCTCCTTTTATTGCCTCTATCCAAGTCAACTTCGGTCTTCCTCTGCCTCTCTTCACGTTACTATCCTGACTTAGGATTCCACTACGCACCGGTGCCTCTGGAGGTCTCCATTGGACATGTCCAAACCATCTCAACCGGTGTTGGACAAGCTTTTCTTCAATTGATGCTACCCCTAATCTATCACGTATATCATCGTTCTGAACTCGACCCCTTCTTATATGACCGCAAATCTAACGCAACATACGTATTTCCGCGACACTTATCTGTTGAACATGTCGTCTTTTCGTAGGCCAACATTCTGCACCATACAACATAGCAGGTCTAATTGCCGTCCTATAAAACTTGCCTTTTAGCTTTCTGTGGTACCCTTTTGTCACATGGGACACCAGATGCTTGCCGTCACTTCATCCGCCCTGCTTTGATTCTATGGCTAACATCTTCATCAATATCCCCGTCTCTCTGTAGCATTGATCCTAAATATCGAAAGGTATCCTTCCTAGGCACTACTTGACCTTCCAAACTAATATCTTCCTCCTCCCAAATAGTAGTGCCGAAGTCACATCTCATATACTCAGTTTTAGTTCTACTGAGTCTAAAACCTTTGGACTCCAAAGTCTCCCGTCATAATTCCAGTTTCTGATTCACTCCTGTTCGGCTTTCATCAACTAGCACTACATCGTCCGCGAAAAGCATACACCAAGGGATGTCCCCTTGTATGTCCCTTGTGACCTCATCCATCACTAAGGCAAACAAATAAGGGCTCAAAGCTGACCCTTGATTTGAAATAAGATGAATTACATTTTTTTTCTTTGGAACATGTGGTTTGGTTTTTCCAGTTAAATCATTCAAACCTAAAGCTTCAAGTGCCAGACCAACTTTCAAATGCACAAAAATGGACCATGTAGCGATAAATCTTAAGATTTTGCTTCTGTTGTTGTTCTTGCAGGGTATATCAGAAGCATCTGTCAAAGTTGGTGCTGTGTATAAATATGACTTGTCCATACCTGTAGAGAAGCTCTATGATATTGTTGAAGAAATGCGCTGCCGTCTTGGTAATTGCGAGACTTGATCTACAAAAAATCTATGGGCTTCCAGTTAACTTAGTATGTTGGTTTTCTAGGTGATAGTGCAGAGGTATTGGGCTATGGCCACCTTGGAGATGGGAATCTGCATTTAAACATTGTATCAAGCAAATATGACGACAATGTATGTCTTTTATATCAATTTGGATATAACTTGGAAGTTGGATGTAGATTGTTTACTTATTTAATGCCTCATTGTCTTGAGATGGTTAATGGATAACCTTATCTTGTTTTTTCCAATCGAATTTTAGACTCTTGAACGAATTGAACCATTTGTCTATGAATGGACTTCAGCACAAAGAGGAAGCATCAGTGCAGAGCATGGTTTGGGGCTAATGAAAGCTGAGAAGATTCACTACAGTAAATCACCTGAAGCAGTAAGTTTTTCATTGTCCTACCACCACTTGCACGAAGCATGTACATGATGAGTTAGGAAATGACCAATCATACTGAGTTGTAGACTTCATCGATCGAATTGCTACTTGCTTGTGCATTCAAGCTACCTGTTTGCTTGGCAAAACTTATTAGATAGGTCATATGAATATCTGAACACGCCAAGGCTTGTGTGCACCACCTTTTTTTGCACTCTTTTGTACATTATTACAGAACAATAAAATGTGCTTTTATGGGAGTCGGTAGATGCTTAGGTCCTTCCTGCTTTGATTAGTCTATCGGTCCTCCCACATGTGGCTTAGTTCAGTAGTCAGAACTGTTTTTAACTGTCCCAGTAGCTAAATACAAGCAATGAGCTAATGCACGGTTTTACTTTAAGAACAATGCGCATATTTGTATCGATTGGTTAGTGTTTGTAGTACTAGTACATCGCTAGTAACTCTAGCTACGCAGGATAGTTCAAGTTGCCTTGCCCAACTAATGTTTCTGTTTTCATTAGGTGCAACTAATGGCCTCCATCAAGAAGTTGCTGGACCCCAATTCGATCCTGAACCCCTACAAGGTTCTGCCGCAGTCTGTACTGTAGCTGAAGGTACTCTGTTATCGGCAGTATGTACTATACCGTAAAGGTACTTCCTGTAGTTGCAAGGAATTATAGTTAGTTCCAAACTAATATTTTCTTCCCAAACTAATGAAACTAATTGGTTCATGTCAACCCCCGCTGCTTCCACCACCCGCAGCAGGTTAGGGGCCCTTTAACTCACTGATGAGCTTGTGTCTGACCAGACTAGCCGCCTGATGCTTGAGTGAGCTGAGCAAAGTGAATAATTGACAAGCTAGTGGTCGAGGACGCAAACGACAAACAATGCCATTTTTGAAGTGCGCCATCGTCGTGCCAGCCTTGCTTTCAAGACTCGAAGAAAAAGTATTACTCCCACCACCAGTCGGTGTTATTTGACGCCGACAGCTGAGTATAGCTAATAGCAAGTCAACATATGGCTGTCCGAAACGTCAAAGGATTTTTTTTTTTTTTGAAAGAACAAACACGAGTCGGTGCTCATTTCATTTCATTGATAGAGAAGGAAGATAGAAGGTCCGTTTTTAAGCACTTCATTGTTCCAGCTTGCTTAAGACTACTTTCATCAAAAAAGAATTTGACCCAGCCGACAAGTGGTTAAATGGATTAACATAAACAGTTAGCAAATAATACCATTTTTTTTTTGGAGCATCCATCGTGTCACATGGAGATTCATACTTAGATCCATCACCACCTAATATTATTAGCCCAATCACCCCTACTACAAAAATAATTTGTGAATACAGTCCTTTTTATTTACATAGACATAAAAAGTGCTCCAAAGCAAACAATATCTGTATATGTATTTTTAAAGGTGGTCCTCTTAACAAGGCTGCATCTAAAGCTTATTGGAGTAGTACCACCTCTAAAAATCTACTTGTGACTTACAACGCGTGATCATAGTGCCTAGCTAGGGCGGCTGGTTCCGGTACTTGAAAATGTTTTGCTGGTTTTCCTTTATTTTCTAAAAATTATTTATAGAGACGGATATCTTTAAGACATCCATTTTTATTAATTAGAGATTTAGTTAAAGCAGATGTTCAAGAGGATTTTTTTTATCAAAATCTCAATTCATATGAATATTAAAGGATATAAAAAGGACTCTTGGAGTTGCACTTATTATATACCTAGATATAGGATATATGTCTAGATACACTAAAAAACAAACGACCTATAATTTAGATCACAGATGGATATATGAATTATGATGTGCCCCCTGCAAAGACTACTCTTTACACCTAGACATCTAAACCAAGAGCAAGTACAGCAAACACCACGCCAAAAAAGAAAATTACTGCTACTGTGGTACAACTTTTTATGTTTCTCTACTATTTTAAGGTCTTGTTTAGATTCACATGTATTCATCTCGATCTATGCTGAAGTGCATTATGATGGAAATTAAACTAAATTGTATCACAATCCACTCCAACACATGTAGATTGAGGTGAATACATGTGCATCCCAACAAGGTCTAAAAATAGAAGTTGGTGTTATTGCATCACCGCCACCCCCGTCCCACCATCACTCTAGGGCCTGTTTGGATTTCCTCCTAGCAGAAAAAGAAAAGATACTCTCTTACCCTTACTGGAGCTACAGACGATCTAGTACAATCTAGTTAACAGGTTAAAGTCAAAGCCATATGACACTCGGGGTTGTACCGAACCTTCTGGGTTGTCGCTTCAGGATTAAATCCTTATGGAGAGGCACTAGAGTACTCAACCCCGTACTCTAGCCCCCTATCTGTTGCTACAAAGCTTCATGTTATCATATTGCATAATGTCTTTAGTCATGTTTAACTATTATTCTACGTTTAGTGCTGCAGCATCTATCCAAAATACATACCCAAACCATAGGTAACAAGAATATGCGGTACAAGAATTCATCTAGGTAAAGTCCTTAAAGGTATATCAAATTAAACGCATGCATGATTATGAATAGTAATTGTTCATAGGTACAAGGGGCCTTTGGTATACTTGCCTTAAATACCGATCCTTCGGTAAGCTTTAATCTTCAACGTCCTTCTTCTTCTAGATCACCACGTATATCTCACAGACTGGACGTAATCGTAGAACACCACACAAATATCCATACACATACATGCATAGCATACAACTGCATTTATATCAGATTAGTACACCAATCATAGAAAAATAAGTAAAAGAGATTGAAATATGATTCTACACATCACTATGAACATACAGTCGCGAGAGGCACGCTAATCGGAGCTACGGTTGAAAAGTTACAACTACCGAGAGATTTGCTTTATACATAGAAAAGAAAACTATAGGCTTCATTTATTTTAACTATATAAATCCATATAAGATATTTTATAAATAATATAGATTGAATCAAGTCAATTTTAGATTTGAATTATAAACTTAAAGTAAAACAAATCATATTTTATTTATGAAATCCAGTTGCATAATCATTAATCAAGATATGGTTTAAACCATGATTCTTCTAAAATAGTAACATAGTAAACACTACTACTATTGCGTAGATCTCGTCGCTATAAATCTAACGCAACTTGAACAAACTAATTTGGAGTTAAAATGAATAAGTTATGATTTAAACAAGTTTTTCTATAGTTAAATAATAAATTAAATCTACCCACGAATTTTAAATATTGAAAACATGCCTAACAGTAGTGTAAACACGTAGAAAACGTAAATACGGTCCTAACGCAATTCGAACGGGTCAAATCAAATTTAAAACGTAAAAGTTACACATAAAATAAGGTGCAATGGCATTTCTGTAAATAAACTAAAGTTATTTTTGAATTAAAACGATAAAAATATGAATTTATACGTTTATTGGACTGCGTGTACTATTTTTGGAAAACACAGGGACCTAAATGAATAAAAATAGGACTAATTTGTATTTATTTTGAATTAATCTAGACGGTAGGTTAATTACTTAAAAATCCGAGGGCTAAACTGCAAAACGTGCGTGGCTTTGACCAAGGGCTGACTGCGACTGCTGACTAGGCGCCACGCGTGTGGTGGACGCGCTGGCGCGGCACCGTAGGCCGGGTCTATGGATCCACGGTGGACCGGCCACTTAACCCCGAAGGGGTATCTAATCCTGACCGTTCATCGCGAATCGGGCGGCGTAGGCGTGCACGGGTCAACCTCCAACGGCAGCACGGTGGCTCCAGTGAGCCCGCCATGGCCGACGGCGAAGCAGCACGGCGGCGGACGTCAGGTTGGCGATTTCGGCCATGCCCTACCAAACCGAGGACACCTAGATGATCGACAGGACCTCACGATCACGATGCAAACACTACCGAGGCGAAGAACATGCCGGAGCATTGGTTCCACGGCGGTGTCGGAAGCTCGCTGATACGACGCTCTAGTGCACTAACCGCAACAGGAAGGGGACGAGGAGGTTCGGGAGCTCACCGCAAGTCGGATCGGGGTGGTTGCGGCGTCTGAGAAGGCTCCAACGGCGGTGGCGGCTGGAGAGAAAAACACGGCGCGGGTGAGGGGAAATCCGATCAAATCGAGACCAAAACACGAAATTGGAGTTACCTACGGGGCGTGTGGAACAAGGCGAAGCTCACGGGCGCGTCAGCGACGAAGTTTGAGGCGTGGATTGCGGCGACGACTGGTGAGCGTGAGTGCGAACAGAGGAAAGGGAGAAGGAGGGGGGCTCAGTTCGGATTTTGTAGGCGGGCGGGGCTGTGGTAAATGGAAGGGAAGCGGGAGATGGTGATTCTGGTCGCTTGCCATGTGGGTGCGGTGGACCGGCGGCCTGCCATACTTGCAGCGCCATCGTGGGGCGGCTAGGAAGGAAAGGAGCAGGGGAAAGAAAAGGAAGGGGGCGACGGGCGTGTGTGGCCATAGGCGCTGCGGTGAAGGGCCGAAACAGCTGCAGTAGTGGGCTGCCGAGCTGGGCCGGTGTAGAGCAGCAAGCGCACGTGGAACAGAGGGAGTGGAGCGACGGCGTGTGCGGGCCGCGAGCAAGCCACTAAAAGGTTCTTGTTTGGTTTTGGTAATTGAGTGACAACCTAGGTAGACTAATTGTGTTTATGTGAGATACACAGGTGATTAGTCCATAGGTACATGTGTGTGAGCAACATATGCCATGAAGGTAAAAATGGCTTGGAGATATTGCAAAGCTCACACATGTGATGATGAAGGAGCTTAAATGCACATGAGACATGACATTGAGTCATGTGATCAAGGTGGAGAAGATTAGGACAAGACTTGGCTTGATAGACCGGTTGCAAGCGTGAAGGGCAAGTCAAAGGCTTTGGAGTGATGGACCGCGTGGCGGTGAAGCTTGAGCAAGACTTGGCGCCGATGGACAATGGCAACGGTGAAGAGCAAGTAAAGTCAAGATCGATGAACCAATATGATCACGTGATGATATGAAGTGGATCATATCATTGTTGATCATGTTGGTGCATGTGTTGCATCAACATTGGAGAAGATGGAATGGAATGTGCAAGGCAAAGGTATAACCTAGGGCATTTCATTTCACTGGTCATAGGTGTGTAGAGAAGTTTATGACCGGGTTTATGATAGATGCTCGTACTATCAAGAGGGACAAACTTGTTTGCATATCGGTCATCTAGTGCCACTCGAGTGATCTAACTTTGCATCGTCGCTAGGATCGAGTAGCGTGGCAAGTTGAGTGGCTAACATCCTTTAGGAAATGATTGTGAAAAGCTAACACACATACACATGGTGGTGTACACTTGGTGGTATTGGCACATTTATAAAGGATTCGGCGCTTTCGGGAAAATAGAATGCCTATTTTCTATTGCGCCGGATGCAAATCCGTGTGGTTGGCACATTGGAGCAAGGGTGAAGAAGTTAGAAGTGAAAATGAGTTGATCGCGAAGACGCTGGCGTCGGTCAACTGACCGGACGCTGGGTCTGAAAGCACCGGACGCTGGCAGGGTGCGTCCGGTCAGGCTGACGTACGGTGACGTAGAAGCTGGAGTGTGATCGGACGCTGGGCTGCGTCCGATCAAGTGTGACCGGACGCGTCCAGTTGAGGTCGGTACCTTACTGGAAACGACCGGACGCTGGGGGTTCAGCGTCCAGTCAGTTGAAGCTGCTGCGTCCGGTCAGGTCATGTGACCATTGGAATCGGGACACGTGGCCGTCTACGGGCGACCAGACGCTGCGGTCCAGCGTCCGGTCAACACGACCGGAGTGTCCGATCGACCCGACAGTTGCCCAGTGAAGGGGTAACGGCTAGTTTAGCCCTTGGGGCTATAAATAGAAGTGGCCTTCAGCCATGGCTGGTGCTGAGCACCTTGGGGGACTTTGTATCCATGCTTGAGAGTGCTTAGGAGCCCTCCATCTTATACATACTTGATAGCGATCATCCGATTGTGTGAGTGAGCGATTCTAGTGCAATTGCATCGTAAGGTTGCATCGAGTGGCACTAGGTGATCGAGTTGCAAGCCGGTGGTACTTGTTACTCTTGGAGGTTGCCACCTCCTAGACGGCTTGGTGGTGGTCTCCGTCGAAGCCCGCAAGAAGCTTGTGCGGCGCTCCGGAGAAGAGCTTGTGAGGGGTATTGTGCTCGTCCCGTGGGAGTCGCAAAGAGCAACTTTTGTAAAGCATGTCATTGAGCTACCCTCACTATCGGGGTGGGTTCTTGCGGCGCCCGATGTGCGGGCTTGGCGGGTGATGCCAATTAGCCGCCGAACCACCAAGTGAGCGGTCGACACAACGGGGACTAGCGTGTTGGCAAACACGTGAACCTCGGGAGAAAAATTATCGTGTCAACCTTGTTCTTCCCATTGGTTTGCATCCCCGTTACACAAGCTTGCGTTTACTTTCATATACATTAAGTTTGTGTTGTTGCTTTTGTAATTAGTTAGCTTGTGTAGCTTGCTAGTTACCTTCATGCTTGTGTAGCATAGAAGTAGCTCCCTTGCGTGGCTAATTTGGTTTGTGTAACCTTGTTAGTCACATTGCTTAGTTTGTGTAGCTAAGTATTTGCGCTCTCTAATTAGGCATTGGTTGCCTTGTTATTGAGCATTGCTAGTGAGCTTAGTTAGCTTTGTGCTTTTGCTTACTAGCATGTGTAGGAGCTCCCTTATTACTTAAAGTACTAGTGGCATAGATTTGTGTAACCTTGCTCCTAGAATTGTTTAGGATAGCTCTACCTACCCCGGCACCTTAGTTGCATAATTAGTATATTTGCAAGGTGTTAGTGAACATATATAGGGGTGTAGTCTTGGCTAGACCGATTGTTTTAATTCCGCATTTATATCGGTTAGCCGACGCGATTATTTTTAGAAAAGACTATTCACCCCCCCTCTAGTCCGCCATCTCGACCCTTCAGCCACGTAGAGCGGGCCAAAGCAGGAGAAAGAGGAAGGGAGGGGCGGTGAGCCGCCAGTAGGCTGGCGCGACTGGGCTGCGCGCGAAGAAGGCTGGGCCAGTTTCGGGGCCGGGCTGAAAAAGAAAGAAAGGGAGTTTTTCAAATTCAAATTCTTTTCCAATTCTAGTTTTCAAATCCCAAGCCAAATTCCAATCAATTTCAAGTATGGTTTCACATATACTTCCCTACTTAAATAAAAATGGACAATTTTCTTAGGCTTTCCAAGATAAACTTTACAACTTTAAAAATACTTTTATTTTTCTAATTTTCTTTTCCTTTATTTCAAAGCCATTTTTCAAACTCAATTCAAAAGCATTTGAATTTTGATCAAAACCACACATCACAAAAAAAAATGCAACAGCATGTATGCTCAAACATGTTGTTAAACCTTATGATGGATTTTAATCTAATGAAAAATTTTATTTTCCTATATTTTATGAGCACAAAAATTCATAAATAAATCATTTTAGCTCTATTTTAAAAGTGGCAAATTTTAGGATGTTACAGGACGGTGGACGAGGGCCTGGAGCAGGCGACAGCAACGAAGGACAGCGGCAAACTGCTGCTGATGGAAGAGGAGTGGGCTGCTCAGAGAAACTCCAGGAAGGCAGCCTCCTCCAGCCGCGGTGGTGATGGCAAGCGTCGCGGCAACGTGTCTTCGGAGAAGAAGAAGCAGGTCGACCTCAATGCATGTCGGCGCTGCGGGAAGATGGGCCATTAGGCACAGGAGTGCCCAAACCGCAAGCAGGAAAAGAAGACTCAGGCTCATCTGGCGCAAGACGATGATGAGGATGAGGCCACTATCCTGATGGCGACGTTCTATGTACTGCACGATGTCAAGGCCGAGGAGAAGGAAGAGGCAACGACGGTGGAAGGGCCTAGCAAGGCCTTGAAGACTATCAACCTCGACGAACCACGAGCCCAAGTCCACCTCGAACGTGTGGGTGCCGACCAAGAGCAGCGGTGGTATCTGGACTCTGGTGCCAGCAACCACATGACGAGCTTGACGACGATGTTACAGGTACGGTGAAGTTTGGTGATGGCTTAATGAAAGGTCCTAATATGGCTAGAGGGGGAGTGAATAGCCTATTTAAAAAATCTACAAATCAACTAGAGCAATTTGATTAGTATGACAAATAGCGTAATGCAAACTTGCTCTAGCTCTACAAGGGTTGCAAGCCACCTATCCAACAATTCTAGTTGCAATGATTACTTAGGCACACAAACTTGCTTTGTAATTACTCACTAAGAGCTCTCAACCTTGCTACTCTAAAGAGCTCAACTAGATGAATATAAATAATAAAGCAAGCTCTCAATTCTAATTACACTAAAGAGCTTGTGTCAACTAGTTTGTAAGAATGTAATAAGTGAGTAGAGTGATTATACCGATGTGTAGGGGATGAACCAATCACAAGATGAATATATAGCCAATCACCGGGAGAATGCCAAAGACAAGAGACAATCGATTTTCTCTCGAGGTTCACGTGCTTGCCAACACGCTACGTCCCCGTTGTATCGACCAACACTTGGTGGTTCGGCGGCTAAGAGGTGTTTCACAAACCTCGTCCACACGATTGGACACTGCAAGAACCGACCCACAAGTGAGGTAACTCAATGATACGAGCAATTTACTAGAGTTACCTTTCGGCGCTCCACCGGGGAAGGTACAACTCCCCTCACAATCACCGAAGGCGGCCACAAACAATCACCAACTCGTGCCGATCCTTCACCGCTGCTCCAACCGTCTAGGTGGTGGCAACCACCAAGAGAAACAAGCGAAATCCGCAGCGCAACACGAATACCAAGTGCCACTAGATGAAATCACTCAAGCAATGCACTTGGATTCTCTCCCAATCTCACAAAGATGATGAATCAATGATGGAGATGAGTGGGAGGGCTTTGGCTAAGCTCACAAGGTTGTTATGTCAATGAAAATGAGCAAGAGTTGTCCCTTGAGCCGGCCATGGGGCTATAAATAGAGCCCCCATCAAATAGAGCCGTTGTACCCCTTCACTGGACAAAACACGCTCTGACTGGATGCTCCGGTCATACCGACCGGACGCTGGCCCTCAGCGTCCGGTCGCCCGATGGACGCCACCGTCACCTGCTTCAAACACTGTTCGTCAGATTTCAACGGCTACGAAGCTGACCGGACGCTCCGGTCAAAACTGACCGGACGCTGAAGCTCCAGCGTCCGGTCGTTTCCAGTAAGCTCCCCGAGGCATGTTTTTTCGACCGGACGCGTTCGGTCCACCTTGACCGGACGCAGACCAGCGTCCGGTGCTCAACCCTAGCGACTGTGCCGTCTGACAGCTCGACCGGACATAGCCTTTCAGCGTCCGGTCGCTGAGTGACCTAGCGTCCGGTCAGTAGACCGACGCAGGCATCATTTTGACCAACTCCATTTCAACTCTAACTTCTTCACCCTTGCTCAAGTGTGCCAACCACCAAGAATTTTGCATCCGGCGCAATAGAAAATAGACATTTCATTTTCCTGAAAGCGCCGAATCCCGCCGAGCAAGCTCGGCGGGAGGGAGAGAGGGATCCAAACCCATCTCAACCCTGCAAACACCTTGTGCACATGTGTTAGCATATTTTCACAAATATTTTCAAGGGTGTTAGCACTCCACTAGATCCTAAATGCATATGCAATGAGTTAGAGCATCTAGTGGCACTTTGATAACCGCATTCCGATATGAGTTTCACTCCTCTTAATAGTACGGCTATCTATCCTAAATGTGATCACACTCACTAAGTGTCTTGATCACTAAAACAAAATGGCTCCTACATTTTATACCTTTGCCTTGAGCCTTTTGTTTTTCTCTTTCTTCTTTTCCAAGTTCAAGCATTTGATCATCACCATGCCATCACTATTATCATGATCTTCGCCATTGCTTCATCACTTGGAGTAGTGCTACCTATCTCATAATCATCTTGATAAACTAGGTTAGCACTTAGGGTTTCATCAATTAACCAAAACCAAACTAGAGCTTTCACTTAAGGGTGGCTATCCAAGGGCGCGACACCATCATCTTTAGGTGCCAGAACGGGGAGCACCGCGCACTAACGGATGTATATTACATCATGTAGCTATGTTCCAGCGTCATCAGCATTGGTCAGCTAGATGAGCGCGGTAGCAAGGTACTGATCAAGGACGGAGTCCTTAGGATCAGGGACCGGGAGCAGCGACTTCTTGCCAAGGTGAAGAGGTCCCTAAACCGGTTGTATCTGCTCAACCTGAAGGTAGAGTAGCCGGTGTGCCTGGCGGCAAGGCACTCCGAGGAACCGTGGATGTGGCATGCCCGGTTTGGACATCTTAGCTTCGACGTGCTTGGTCGACTAGAGAAGATGGTCTGAGGTCTACCTCACATCAAGCACAAAGGCGAGCTGTGTGACAACTGCCTGGCCAGGAAGCAGAGCAGTCTACCATTCCCAAAGATGGCCAAGTATCGCGTGAAGGACGCTCTCGAGCTCATCCACGGTGACCTCTACGGGCCGATCACGCCAGCTACAAATGGTGGTCGACGGTACTTCCTCCTGTTCGTGGATGATTATAGTCGCTACATGTGGCTACAACTCCTGACGAGCAAGGACGAAGCGGTGGCGGCGATCAAGAAGTTAAAGATGCGCGCGGAGGCCGAGAGCGGCAAGAAGCTCCGCGTGCTGAGGACTTATGGTGGCGGTGAATTCACTTCGGTGGAGTTCGCTGCGTACTGTGTGGATCAGGATGTGGAGCGACACCACACCGCGCCGTACTAGCCGCAACAGAATGGCATGGTGGAGCGACAAAACCAGACGGTGGTTGGCATGGCCCGATCCATGATGAAGGCCAAAGGCATGCCAACAAAGTTCTAGGGGGAGGTGGTGACCACAGCGGTGTTCATCCTCAACCACGCTCTGACCAAGGCCCTAACAGGCAAGACGCCGTTCGAAGCTTGGTATGGGCGCAAGCCGAGCGTGTCCTTCCTCTGGACATTTGGCTGCATCGGCCACGTCAGGAAGACAAAGCCGAACCTCACCAAGCTGGAGGACAGGAGCACACCGATGGTGTTCTTGGGCTACGTAGAGGGTACCAAGGCATACTGGCTCTACGACCCAAGCACTGCAGGAGTTATGATGAACTGTCTAGAAGTAGTGCCGAGTACTGCAACCAGGGTGCCGAGCACTACAGGTGCTGTGCCGAGCACTCTGGCTGAACAGGGAACTCCATCGACGCCGATCGAGTTCGTCTCACCTCCTGGTGACATCACTGAGTTCGTGGATGCTTTCCACGAAGGTGAGGAGGTGCGGTTCTGTAGGCTGGACGACATCATCGGCGGCACAGAACCCTCAGGACTAGCTGGTCGACTGCTCAATGACATAGAGCTGCTGCTCGATAGTGCAGAGGAACCACCCACGTTCGCGCTGGCCGAGCGGGACGGAAACTGGCGACGGGCAATGCTAGAGGAGATGAAGGCGATCGAGGAAAATAAGACATGGCAGCTCAGTGATCCACCTCTAGGATGTCGTCCGATCAGCCTAAAGTGGGTGTATAAGGTCAAGCGGGACGAGCTCAGCACCATTGTCAAGCACAAGGCGCGCCTCATCACCCGAGGCTTTGTTCAGCGCGAGGGCATAGACTTCGAGGAGGTCTTTGCGCTAGTAGCGCGCATGGAGTCGGTTCGTTTGCTATTAGCGTTGGCAGCAGCAAAGGACTGGCGCGTCCATCACTTGAACGTTAAATCGGTCTTCCTCAACGACGAGCTGGCGAAGACGGTCTTCATAAGGCAACCTCCAGGTTTCGCCATCAAGGGAGAGGAGCACAGGGTGCTCAGACTGTGTAAGGTGCTCCGACTGTGTAAGGCGCTCTATGGGCTACTGTAGGCCCCACGAGCATGGAACACCAAGCTTGACGCCATGCTGGGCGAGCTTGGGTTTCAACGATGTGCAACCGAGCACGTGCTCTACACGCGGCGACGAGGGAAGGAGGATCTCATCGTCGGCGTGTATGTGGATGACTTGATCGTCACCGACGCACGCACGCAGGACATCAACAACTTCAAACGTGAGATGGCAGCTCATTTTCGAATGAGTGATCTCAGCGCACTCTCCTAGTACCTCGGCATCGAGGTGAGATAGGAGAAGGAGAAACTCACACTTGGTCAAAGCTCGTATGCCTCCAAGCTATTGGAGAGGAGCGGCATGGCGGAGTGCAAGCCATGCGTGACTTCGATGGAGGAGCAGCTAAAGCTGACGAAGGCCAGCACCACAACGAAGGTGGATGCAACACTCTACCGGAGCATCGTCGGCGGTCTGCGCTACCTAGTCCACACGAGACCAGACATTGTGTTTGCCGTGGGCTACGTCAGTCGCTTCATAGAGGATCCCAGAGAGGATCACTAGGCTGCGGTGAAGCGGCTACTGCGCTACATCAAGGGGACGGTGGATCGAGGGATCATCTTTCCCAAGACCGGCGGGAGTAGGCTGCAGCTCACTGTGTTCAGCGGTGCAGACATGGTAGGGGACATCGACGGATGACAGAGCACCTCTAGCGTGCTCGTCTTCCTCGGGTCGGCCCCAATTTTATGGTTGTCGCTGAAACAGAAGGTGGTGGTGCTATCTACGTACGAGGCAGAGTACGTAGCGGCGGCCACAGCGGTGTGCCAAGTTGTGTGGCTACGCCGGTTGCTAGGCGAGTTGACCGGCGTGGAAGCTCATCCACCAGCACTGATGGTGGACAACCAGTCCGCCATCGCCCTCACGAAGAATCCGGTTCTGCACGACCGGAGTAAACACATCGATGTGAAGTTCCACTTCCTCGGGGACTGTGTCGATGAAGGGCAGATCGTCATCGAATTCGCCGAAACTGGTCGGCAACTCGCGGACGTCCTCACCAAGCCGCTCGGACGTCTTCGACTCATGGAGCTGAAGAAGATGATTGGCATAGAGAGGGTACAAGGGATAGCAGTAGGTTTAGGGAAAAATTGTTAGAATAAACTACTACTTTCCTTGTGTGAACATAGCAAGGGAATGCAGCGCCGAAAAGGCTCCCTGCTATGATACTGCAGCCGCTGCAGGTGTAGACGCCGTACGGCTCACCTGCAGCACTAGCCAGCGCAGAGTCAACCTTGTATGTTATCTAGTTACTGTTATAGCATGTGCGTTGTACTGGAACTAGATGGATAGAGTTGTATAAATAGACTACAACGTCAACTCAGTAAAGAGAGTTCAGATTTGCCATCTTCCAGACAAAGCTTCGGCCAACGCTGGTGTCTTGTACTATGTGTACATGCTCTGCTCTCTCTTCTTCTTCAAGCTCTAGCCATAGCCCATAATGCGTGGGGACGGACAACGCTTGTTCGTGGTCGGCACGGCTAGTGGGTGCTCGACAATACTAACGGATGCTCAGCAAGATTGATGAGTGATTTCACCTGAGCCGATGATCCTGTGGACAAGGCCAGCAGCCGCCTCTCGGCTACGCGTGCGTCAGCGGCAACAGCTCCTGCGCCGACGTTACCGATGGCTATGTCCGCAAGTGCTTGAAGTACTATGAGGGAGTACTATGAGGGCAACCCTTACATCCTTGACGGATGTCAAGGTACGTGGTAACGTTTTTTTTACTCCAAGGAAATATATTGGTAAAATCTAATTTTCATCCTCCAACTTACATGACAATCCAATTTTCAAAAACATAGGGAGTGTTCGGCTGCACTTTAAGCCGGCTTGTTCAGCTTATTTTTCTAGCCAGAGCAGTGTTTTTTTCTCACAACATTCTAGTATAAATAGTGTTTTTCTAGCTTGAACAGTGTTTTTAATCCCAGCCGAACACTCCCTCCGACCGGGTATGTACTAAACGCCCTCCGACCGGAGAAACTGCCAAATTTGGTCATATATTGCTTACTTTTTGAGTAAATTCCCTTATTGCCACTATAAATTATAGGACTTCTCTGAATGTCAGTCAAATATTCAACTTCCCTTCAGTGCCATCGTATGAAATTTGTGTTTCCCTTACTGTCATTTCTGTACGGTGACACCAATGACAACAGGGACCCACAACTTCTCTGTTATACTATATATCTCTTCATCGAAAAAAACAGGAAACATCGGGCGACCGGGCAAAGCTTGCGGCAGCTTGCGCAAGGCTCGCGGTGCCGCGCATGCAGCCACCGTGGTGAGCTCGCGGCTGGCTAGGGATCTCGCAACCTCCTAGGTGTGCACGGCCTTCGGGGCTAGGGCGCCGGGCCCTTAGCTGCCGATGAGGCAAAAAACGTAGGTGCGCGGGGTCGTCCGCCGGTGAGGACCTGCAGCTTTCACGAGAGGGGTAAAACTGTAATTCTTGACAAAAATAGGTTAACGGCAATACGACAGAAATGCCAACTAAAGGAATGCAAATTTAATAGTGATAGTCAAGGAAAACAAGAAATTTGGATGGTATTCATGGAATCCACAAATTATAGTGGCAATGAGGGAATTCACTTGGTTTTAAAGGTGGTTTCTATTTTCTAAAAATAAAAAGTAGTTTAATCTCTAAAAAATCATTATAATATTTTAAATTAATATCATGGAACTAGTACCGAATTTTTTTATAAAAAAATATTATCTATCTGTTTATGATCTATTTAGAGTTATTTAGAACTTATTTATTTTTGTTCCTGGCTTTATTGTTCATAGCCATGCTCATTATTTAATTAAAACAAATAAGAACCAAATACTGCATGCACCAACAGATAGATAATAATTTTAGAAGAAAATTATTAGTGGTGGTTTCATTCTTATTATTTTAAATTATTCAGTTATGAATTATTAGAGATTAAACTAGATTTTTATTATTTTTAGAAAACAAAATTCACCTTTTAATCTAGCTAGAGGACCGAATTATTTGTCCGGTTTTGATAGTTGGACGGTGTGTGGTATCCGACTTCATACTTCAAGGTTAAAAATCAGACCGCCGTGGAAGTTGGAGGCTGAAAAAAAAATGGACTTTACCATTAATATAAACATATAAGCAACTCATGCTTGGGTTTCCATAACTGCTTCGTGTTTAATAACTTAACGTTTATTTTTGTGTCCAGACATCGATGAATGCAAGCGCCCTGATTTGTATCCTTGTGATGGGATATGCAAGGATAGAGTTTTAGGGTATGACTGTCCATGCAAACCTGGAATGAAAGGCGACGGGAAAAAAGGAACTTGTCAAGCGGTATTCCCCCTAGCAGCAAAGATGACTGTAGGTAAGCACTAAGCTAAGCATAGCTCAAGACTATCTAATTATAATCATTTTCTATACACACCTAGAATGCATTTTTTTTAGGTTTTCTTTGGTAGCATTATTGTAAGTTTCATCCGAGGAACTAAAGATACCTCCAAACAACTATGAGAAAAACTGCGTCTTATTTCCGGGAAAATACATAGGAACTAATCTACATTTCTATATCATGGATGCATGGTTTCGTGGTAGATCTCAGAATCTGACAAGTGGAATTACCATCACTACTGGTAGGCCCAAGATTGAGCATGGGTATTCAAAAGGGTAGCCTAGAAGGAGAGAATTTACTATTATGTTTGTTGACTTATTGACTAACCTAGCATAATCTATCGATCACTGACATTATTCCTGTGAATTATTGACTGCCAAACTAAAGGAACATGGGGGATGATGTTTAGGGGGTGTTTGGCAGGACTCCTCTGGAAGAGCCAGAGCCGTTTTCTCTAAAACGGCTCCGGCTCCACTGTTTTTCACTGAAAATGGCTCCTTCTTATGCTTTCTATAAAGCGAGACCAACGGTCTTTGGTCTAAAAATGGCTCCTTCTAAAAAAAACGTTTGACAGGGCTCCTCCGGAGGAGCCGGGGAGGAGCCCTTAATTGGATCGTTCGTGCATAGGAAAAAGGATATTTCTAGATTAGTAATGCCACTTGTCACATGCCGAAGGTGGTTTATATGAAAATTTGGTATAGAAATTTTGGTCAGCAGTCTCATTTCTGTTCTTTTTTGTGTGTAGTCTCATTTCTAATTAGGAGGAATGTTTTGTCATCACGAGGCCACCTTGTTGCACGAATCTCCTCATACTATTGGAACTCCATTGGTTGCAACCAATGCTATCTAAATTCTGAATCCCATCCTACGATATGACACAACACATTACGTTTTATTTCCATTATTAAATTTGACCGAGTGTACCCTGTATGAGCCAAATATCAGAGTTTGCTCATAATAGGAATATAAGAGTACTCTAAGAATAATACTGCTGAAGGATGAATACAATTCTTGCCTCTTAAAAAAAAGAGAACTATTTTCCATGGTTTTAGTTTATGTCTAGGATAACGTTCATAATATTTGTTTACTAACCCTTAGCATAATCCATCGCAAACAATATTCCTATAAATTATCAGCCTCAAAAGGAACATGTGCTTTAACTGTTATTATTGGTTCAGCAGAAACGGGTATATATAAAAGAGTTGAAGACACAAATCATGTTTCGACTTGCATATTGAAAACTTATTCTACAAACTGTTTGAGAAAAATTCTTGTATCATAAAAAAGGGCATACTCTTATGGTTCTTGCCATCATGTTTATCAAATCAAGAACTGACAGACAGATCCAAAGGAAAAGAAAAACTTCATGGACTTGTATTGAAAAATAACACAAGAACCACTTCTTGGTGCGCTGTTGGAGTTGTGGGGGCATGACTCTACCCACCAGTTTCAAATCATAGTGCTCACGTTTATAGTGTAGTGGTCTCCCTTGTGTCTTTCTATTGAAAAATAAGAACAAAATGAATCAGATTTATACCACTACCAAATAACAGCATAATTGCATTCTCAATAAACATGACTAGTTACACTTCCAATCCACACTGCCCTGTTTGAAGGGGTTCATATACGGAACGCCTAGAAATTATACTCAGAGCAGGAGATTCAATTAAGCGAGATTCTGAAGCGACAATTCGCCTCTCCCATCAATAGGTTTAGCGAGAGCATTTATAACACGACCCAAGTAAGCCTCGCTCACGGGTATCTGAGCAATTCTTCCTGTTGCTTTTACAAAACTTCCCTCTTGTATCATCAACCCATCGCCCATTAATACAATCCCAACATTTTTGGATTCCAAATTCAGAGCAATACCTCTCGTCCCTTCTGCAAATTCGACTAATTCACCTGACATTATTTCATCAAGTTGTTGGTGTTGTCATCAGCCGCTCATGGCAAGAGCTCCAACGCTAGCTTTAAAAAATATACAAAAACCATTATTTCTATTTTACTACCTCACACAACAATACTAAATTAGTTTTGTAACCGTGCAGGCGTGATAGGTGGTTTCTTTATCGTGGCGGCTCTGATATTCCTCATTCTTCTTCGCAAAGAGAAAAAGAAGATGAGAGAGTTCTACGAAAAGAATGGCGGGCCTATACCGGAGAAAGCAAAAATGATAAAGCTTTTTAAAAAGGAAGAGCTTAAGGGAATTTTAAAAGAGAGCAATTTAATTGGAAAAGGTTGCTTCGGTGAAGTTTACAAGGGCCTCCTTGATAATAAAATGGTTGCAGTAAAGAAGCCCGTCAGTGGTACTGTGCTAGAGAATGAACAATTCGCAAATGAAATCATCATCCAGTCTCAAGTCATTCACAAAAACATCGTTAGGCTGATAGGTTGTTGCCTAGAAGTTGATCGCCCGATGCTTGTTTATGAGTTCATCCCCAGAGGCAACCTTGAAGATATTCTTCACGGCAACAAGTCTGTGCCTCTCAGCATGGATGTGCGTTTGAGTATTGCTGCACAGTCAGCAGACGGTCTAGCTTATATGCACTCAAAGACCAATACTAAAATCCTACATGGTGATGTTAAGCCAGCAAACATACTCTTGGACGACAACTTCATGCCAAAGATCTCCGACTTTGGCATATCGAGATTGATTGCAAAAGATAAACAACAGACAGAAGAAATCATTGGTGACAAGAATTATATGGATCCAATATATAAGCTAACAGGACTCCTAACAGAAAAA
This sequence comes from Miscanthus floridulus, assembly GCF_019320115.1. NCBI lineage: Eukaryota > Viridiplantae > Streptophyta > Magnoliopsida > Poales > Poaceae > Miscanthus > Miscanthus floridulus. Next base: position 16,948,719 of record NC_089583.1, read on the forward strand.
AGTGATGTCTACAGTTTTGGAGTTGTGATCTTGGAACTTGTAAGTAGGAAAAAGGGTGTTAAGGACACGCACTCTGACAATAATACCTTAGTAAAGAATTTTCGTGAAGCTCACAAAGAGAAAAGGGTACCCGAGTTGTTCGACGATGAAATTGCAGTGGCAAACAATTTAGAGCTTCTTAATAGTCTAGCAAAGATCGCTTTAGAATGCCTTAACCCTGATGTGGATCAAAGACCATCAATGATACATGTGGCAGAGCAACTACTTCTATTAAGTCGGTCTCGTAACCTGTAAGTTGTTCGCTACAAGTTGATGCACAGTTGCACGTCAGTGTGAACCGTCGAATAAGAGAGAGGCAACTATCAGTGTGGCAACATGTATTTTATTTTAATTTATTGTCATGAGCAGAGTCCCTAAAGTTGGAGGCAGAGGTTGTCTTCTTTGATTCGAAAACATTTTTTTATCGTACCTTGGTAAATTTGTTATGAAATGTTATATTTGAAGTGATCGAACATCTGTACTAGTTAATCAAATTTCTCCATTATTTGGCATTTGAAGGAATTCTACCGTAGTGTTCAATTGTCTATCTAATTTTATTTCTACTAATCTACTAAGTGATTAAATGCATGCATTAATTAATCAAACTTCCTCCATTATTTGGCATTTGAGGTACAATTCATTTGTTTAAGTATAGTGTCTTTGTGACCCCATTCTAGTAGTCATCTCATTAGTGCAGCCACCCACACACACGGGCTGTTTTCTTGGTGGCCTAGCTGGCAACTTGCCCACAGCCCCAGGAATCGGATTTGGGCATTTGGGCAGCTTCCCAGCCAGCCCCAAACGTACAAAATCGGAGGCCTAGGAATACATGCTGAGCAAAGCTGCCTGGATATCAAGCAAACAGGCCTAGATTGCAATCAATGCCTAACTGGCTAGTCTCTTTTCTGAATTCCGTGGAAAGTAACTGTTTTCCCCGTGAATTCCCTATCAAGTACCGGTCTTCTCCCTGAATTCCTCATTCCGGCGTTCCCACACCACCCGTACCTACAGAGCAACATCACGCCCAAACTTTGGATACTAGCTAATTGGAGCTCGCAGATGTCATCCGGATGAGCAACGCTCAAACTTTGGATACTTGCTGTTGTGGACATCTTATATGCTATAGCAGACGCTATCCTGAATTATACTGCCATTATTCGAATTACGATGTCCTGCGAATTCTGGAAGTCTGTGTAACACGTGAAAATGAGGAGCGACATGCATATACACCAACCAAAAAGCGTATTTCGCACTTCAATACTGTAACTTCCAGCCACGTTCACAGTTTCTGCTAAGACGACTGGGTATCATCGCTTGTATGGTGAACACATCGTTCTCTTCTGTGTGCAATCCACCTTCAATGAATAATCAGTGGCACCCAATTAGATTTAACCGTGAACATGCCGCCATAATCTTTAAACGAATAACAACCCTTCAAATCAAAGAAAATTTAAAACATGGAATAAGCCACAGAATTGTTTCCAGGGCAATTCGCAACTACATTGGACCCAGCATAAACTTGATGTGTTGCATATTTATCTCTGGATCTGAAACGCAGAAGTTCAGTCAGAACTGATTACTTATCACCACGAGAAGCTGTAAGCCAGAAATCAAAGCAAACAAGCCAGATGCATCCGCTGATCTGCACCAGACATCGCAAGTAAATTTGAACAGAACGCATTCATCTGCAGTAGGAAAGTATCACAACAAACCATCACCTGCCTGCATTAACCACAGCTTTCTGAGCTTCACATTCTCATCATCTTACACCTTCCAGATTTTAGACCGGCAAACTCAATGGCATCAAGAGCTGAACAAAGTGCTGATTGCCCGGCAAATAAATATCAGAGCAAACACCCATTTCCACAGATGCCGCACAGCACATCTCAGCATTGTTGGTGCAAAGTTATGCAAAATGTGGCACAGCTGTCTCAGTAAGCAGAACAGGCTAATTCAAAGATCACATACTGCAATTAGTTCATTATTTAGTGCAAACTCCAAGTAATTACACAAACATGCCGAATGAACCAGGACCACACTGCCTACAGATTATGGTACCAACATACTAATAACTCGCATACTGAACCATTGTCTTTGGAGACTAATAAGACAAACTGCACTGCTGAATAACTAATTGAAGGATTAACCTGGCAAATATAAAATACTGATGCATAACTGAAAATACAGATATCTCTGTTCTGCTTCAAGGAAACATTCTTCAGTAACGATCATCATAAGCACGAGCTGCCCCTCCCCTGCTAGGACGGTCATATGGAGCAGGCCTATCTCGGTAACTCCCACCAAAGCGAGCAGGCCCACCACCGCCACCGCTGCCGCCGCCACGTGAACCACCTCTGCCATAGCCACCAGTGCCCCTCGGATCATCACGGTAGTAACCTCCATTGGACCTCCCTCCATCTCTCTCATAGCTCCTTTCTCTGGCAAAGCCACTGGACGCATAACGATCTGCACCACTGTACCTGTCACCAGAATAGCGGTCTGCTGCTGGCGCATAGCGATCACTAGCATAACGATCACGCCCAGCACCATAATAAGTATCCCTGCTGTCTACATAGCGGCCACCATCATATCGATCATCATCGTAGCGAGCCAAACGATCTGATCCTCCAAAGCGGTCACCACGCCCCCCAGTGCCACCACCATACCTTGAACCAGGAGAGTACCTTCCAGTTCTACCACTTCCATCTGAATAAGGGCATTCACGAGCCCAATGTCCAGGGCGGCCACATTTGAAACAATCATCACTTGCTGCTGGAACTACATCACCTCCACTACGATATCCACCTCTGGCACCAGACGAGTAACCACCACCACCACCATATCCATAGCCATCATCAGAGTTCCTAGGTTGAGCTTTGTTCACAGAAATATTACGGCCATCCAGTTCTCCATTATGCATTCCCCGAATGGCAGCATCCACAGCCCGAGGTTCTGAAAATGTGACAAATCCAAATCCCCTCGAGCGGCCTGTCTCCCTTTCCACTACAACCTATCAATACAATGAAAATGAACCAATGGGAAGACAGAAACTATATATAATAGTGAGCAACCAAAAATTCTATCAATAGGAACAACATGCAAACTAGGGTGATGTATGATATCAAACAGCTAATGAACATTGTGCAAAACCAGTGAAATCATCCCAACTGTACAAGAGTTAACAGTCGATCCTTATGCCACAGCTCAAATACTGTATGCAAATCAAAATCTGCTGTGACCATCCACTTGGTTAAGAACACTAATGATTACTACGGCCAAAGGTCAGAAGTCAGAACTGAAGAATCAAGCATGTGACCACAAACGACATTGATGAGTCTGAACACTTCCAGGTGAGGACCATGTGCTCCAAGAACCAGTATCCAATCCAGAAAACTGAACTGAGACCGATTACTTTTGGTCAGTTGTATAGGGACAAAACTAGAGGTGAACTATAACATGACCAGGTAGATTTTAGTTACCCTGCCATATCCTTCAGAATCAGAAAAACAAATCTGGAAGTCTAAATGCAATTTTTTTTTATTCCTGGCTTTTCTTTTGCATGAAGAACTAAGCATTTCCATTGCAATGGGAAATGCACAATGGACACGGGGAATAATGCTCTTTGAAGCAGATGTAGGCACAGATGAGCATACAACACTCCTCAGCATCACCATTTCTGCCTCACTACTGAAAGGAAAAATGGTTTCTCTGCCTTTCTTATCAAACTGATCCAGAAGAATGAAGCAACAAAATTTTGCCACAAGTGCAGTCCAGCGCTGGCAACCATGTTTACTTCTGTGGAGTTCATTAACCATGCTGGTGATGATTCTTTTCTGTGATCTAAACCATGCAGTTATCTTAAGTACTAACATGGCAAAAACAGGTCTCTGGTTCTGTCCACAAAACAGAGCACATCTAGCAAAACTGAATCTAACAGTGTATATGCCTCCAATTGATTTTTACTGAACCCATCACCACAAAAATGCTAAGCAGCGAGCTCAATTGATTAGTGAATTTCTTTTCCTGCAACTTTCCTAACTTCCTAACATATAGAAATGGAAGTGACTGCAGCCTCTGTGAATCAGCAGCTGCTATTAGATTGAAATTGTAAGACTAAAAGAGGGAGGAAAAACAAGCCCTAACATACACAAATAAGAAACATCACTTGTTCCAGTTTATTGATATATAAATTCTTTTGACCATTACTGTGTTTATCAAACAATTTCAACTTGCAACCATGAGGTTCAAATGTCCCTTGATACAAACAACAAAATAGAAATATGTGCCTTTACTGCAAGGGATTGCCATTATTTAACTTAGCATGCACATTATGTATAATAGTAATAATAACTTTACTAAAGGTCTAAAGTCATGAGACACATTTCAGTTACCTATAACTAGGAATGGTGGAAACATAATCAGAATGGTGACAACAGACAACTAGTAACAATTCAATAAAACTCTATGTTCTGGTAACCAAATTAAACATACCCAAGTTAAAACAGTTAACAAGCAGTTTAATCATCTGTTTCCCCCAGATCGAACAAAAAAAATATATTTTAAGTCTGTAGTATTTCTGTATCACAAAGAAAATTGTTTCATTTTCTACAGTATATATAAAAATTATATCTGCAGGTAGGATTCATTTTCTACGGTATATATAAAATTATATCTGCAGGTAGGATAAAAATTGATCCATATAACGGGGTGATCCCCGAAAACAACCTTATTCTATGACTCCCTTTGTTTGGGAGGAGCACATCCGTCAAACCACACCAAAACAGGGTACCCCCCAACTAAACTAACTACAATCCCCTCAAATCACAAGCATCACGGCAGGGCAGAGCCGTCGCCGTACCTGTGCCTCGATGACCTTGCCGTACTGGCCGAAGGTGCGCTCGAGCGTGCGCTCCGTGGTGTCCCACGACAGCCCGCCGACGAAGATCCGCCCCACCTTGTCCTCCGCCATCTTGGGGCCAAGTCAATCGGAACCACCTGCACGGCAAACCAGCAGGTAAATCCCATCAGGAAAACCGAGATTCCGCAGCGATCCGCGCAGCGCAGTAGCGCGAATCGCGTCCCGACAAGACGAGGCGGGGAGAGGTGGCGGCTGCGGCTCACCTCGCGCGGAGACCTAAGGTTGCTCGGATCGAGGCGCGAGGCGGCTAGGGTTTAGAGAGAAGAAGGGCGATGCGAAGAGCCGATTTGAGATGGGAAGCGAAGGGAGGTATCTGGAGCATCCTATATATCTGGGGGACGGGCCGCACGCTACAAGCACGTGTCGTCCGAATGGGAATTCTTTTTCTTGCCCCTTTTTTTCCCCTTTTGTTAGTTTTCATTTTCTAGCAAGTACTAGTACCTCAAGATATATAAATTCGGAAAAGGTACTACTCACTCCGATGTCATTATGACTTCTCGAGAAATCAAATATTTTTAATTTTAATTAAATATATATAAATAAATATTAAAATTTATAATACATAATTAGTATTATTAGGTAGATAGTTAAATATAATTTTATAATAAACTTATTTAAAGATATAAATATTACACGTATTTTTTATAAATCTAGTTAAAGTTGAAATATTTGATATGTATGTATTTCATAATGACCTCTATTTTAAGGCGGAGAGAGTACTCCGGTACGTGCCTAATTAATGTTCTTCTTTCTTTTCTTTTTCCTTGTACTAACGGTTTCATCTTTGATATTCTGGAGTCTTATCCGCACACACGTGCTACCATTCCGACAATATATATAAAATCATTAACAAAAAGAAAGAAATGCCAAAAGACATATATTCTGATATGTTTTCAGCCAATTTGAAATGGGATTTTAAAATAGGTGCTTTCAAGATTGCCACACGTGCAAGATACTAAATCAGTTCCAAATTATAAAATGTTTTGGCATTTTTAGATACATTGATTTTCCTATGTATCTAGACATAGTGTATATCTATGTGCACAACAAATACAACGTATCTAGTAAAGCCAAAATATCTTGTAATTTGAACGAAGGGAGTAGCATTTAATTGGCTATATAAATAGTCCTTTCTAATGTTTTTTTCCTTTTTTTTTTGTTTCAAACATCTTTGGAACACAAGATTCTAGAAATGCAGAAATAGAAAAAAGGAAATAATAGAATGTTAATCCTATGAATCGGGAAAACACAGAAAAACTACAAGACTGAACGTTTGGGTGGAGCGCAGAAAAATGCATAAGGAATTCGATGAGCGAAAGACACAAAAGGAATTTTTATGAGGTTCAATCTATTGGTAAAATTTCTACAAAATCCATTTACAGGAGCACAATCCATTGTTCCAAAGGGAGTTTATAGGATACTTTACTATACAGGATTTAACTGCTCTAGAATTCCTTCATTTGTTTTCTTTGTTTCAAAGGAGGCCTTCATACGCAAGATAAGATAGAGTGCATTTGCATTCGAAACTATGCCAAGTAGTTTCATCTATATGAAACTTCTTTCTTCTCTCTTTATCATTTCGTTACTTTGTCAAGTAAACACTAATATGGCAATAATGAAAACGAAATGTCCATTTTCGATCAAATAACGTGTCCTGTGCAATCTTAACCTCATCATAGGGATCATAGCAGTACATGTGATTGATTCAAATCGGCATATATTTCCGCTTATATTAGATAGAAAAGGTCTTATATTTTCCATAGTTTCAAATCTGAGGGACTAGAACTACGTCTAAACCCACAATAGCATTAGTACCAAAGACAATCTATTTTCGCTGCGTCTAGCATAAACCCTTTTAGTAAGATTAAATTATAAATATTTGTGGTCATTATACAATGTTGGCTATTGGATGGGCCAGTTTAATTTGAAAAAGTAAAAACGAATTGGATAAATAGGTCATGGGCTTTGTTTGTCGCTGGTGGAAAACTCGGGCCATTGATGGGCTGCGCCCAAGCAACGAGAGAAAGGGCAGAAGTTTAGAGTTGGGCCGGTCCAGGAAGGAGAATGGAGAGAGAAACCAATTTTAGATTTGATTTAATTAAGGATTTGGAACTGGAACTCATTTGAATCCCACTTAAACATGATATCTATAAATCATGGTAATTTCAAATTGGTCCCCAAGAAACTTGGATAGAATATTTTGGGGGACTTATCGTATCTTCATTAAGCACATTTTATTACATGCACAAGGAGAAGTTATATGCAATTGACTTTCAAAATAATTATTTAGAGAGTGAGTTTCATAAAGATTCTTGAAGATGCTCTAACCCCGAGATGTTTCTAACGATGGTTTCTACGAAAGACGTCATAGAGCAACAACATTTTACTCAGTTGTAGCACAGTGTCACCTAAGGGCATGATTGGTAGCCTTCCCTGTCCAACCTGTCTCGCATCCCAACTGGAGTAGTTTACTGCTCTGAATCCAACACAACACCTTCATTGCTGGTTCGTCAGCGCGGCTGACTCCTTGTACAGAGGAACATACGGGACAGGAAGCTCATCGCCGAGATCGCCGCCACCGGGACCGAGATCAGCGACAACACGCACCTCCCTGCGATCCATGTCGTAGGCCACCAGCTTGCGGTCCCAGTGCCGGACAAAGAACACCCAGCTCCCATCCGGATGAACAGCGACGACGCTGTACTCGACGCGGAACTGGCACGCGAACCTCCCCCCGAACAGCTCCGGGAACCCGACGGCGTGCCGGAGCACCCACTCCCCGGCGTCGTAGTCCTGGAGCACCCACACAAGCATCCTCAGCGGCGCCTCCTCCGACAGCCGCCCGTGCGGCGGGCGCACGCACATGACGTAGCGCAGCTGCCCCCCCTCCCCCCGCGAGCCGGACCCGCGTGCGACGAACACCGAGTGCCAGTCCTTCTCCACCACGTCCCGGCGCGGCAGCGGGATGGCTCTTCGCGTGCGGCCCTCCGCGTCCACGGCCACCAGGTTGTTGGGGCCCGACGTGCCGTCGGTGTCGACCACCAGGTGCAGCGCGCCGCGGGCCACGGCGGCGCCTGTCCCCGGCTGGATCAGCGCCATGCCCCGGCCCCAGTCCCGCCACCCGCCGTCGCGCCAGGCCCCCACCCTGTCGACCCACGCCCCCGTCGATGACGAGTAGGTGTGCACCGCCCGCACCGAGTCCATGTCGTCGAGCCGGAACTGGAGCAGGTGGAACTCGTGCGGCGAGGAGGAGGCGTCGAAGAGCAGGTACGTGAGCGCCGTCCGCTGCGAGGCGCTGGGGACCCAGCCGGAGCCCGGCACCGCCGCCCACCGCGCCGTGGCCGGGTTGCAGACGAGGTAGCACGCCGGCGGGTGGAGGTCGGGGGCCTCATGCCTCCGGGCGCGGGTGAGTAGGATAAGACCGTCGCGGGAGTCCAGGATCGCATCGCGGAACCCCTCAGCGTCGTCGGGGGGAGGCGGCAGGAAGGACAAGGAGGCGTCGGGGAGCGGCTCCGCCATCCCGGAGACGTTGACGAACCGCCGCCGCCGAGTGGTGGTCTTCTTCCGCTCCGGGACCGTGGCGTGCGAGCACGCGCGCCGCGAGCTCTCGGCGCCGCCGTGGCCGGCGACGCAGCAGCTCTCGCACGCGCTGGCGGCGGCGGCGGCGGCGACGTCGACGTCGGCGCAGAGGAACCCAGCGAGAGTCTGCGCGTACCGCTGGCGGTGGAGCGGGTCCGTGACGAGGCCGCACCAGGCCGTGGAGACGCACTTGAAGCGGTGGAGGGAGTTGGCCGGGAGGAGGCCGAACATCTCGACCAGCGCGTCGTCGGGGACGACGCAGGGGCCGGGCGCCGCCGCCGTCGCGCGCTGCTTGGGGTCCCCCGGGCCGCCCATGCCCTCCGCCTGGCGTGGCGAGACACGGATTGGAAGGGGGATCGGCTTAGCCGCCGCTGGTGCCCGCGGAGAGGGTGGGGATCGCCGCCGGTTGTCAGCGAGGAGGAGAAGCAACCAGAGGGGAAAAAGACAAAAAAATCAGTGAGAGCCAAGAGTGAGGAGGAGCCACGGCCACGCCTTTATTTTATTTTGCTTGTGCTGATGGTGCGGTGTTGACTGCGCTTTGGGGTGTTGCCGGCTGAGTTCGTTGCTGTCAGTCTCTGACACGTCTGCGTGATTCGGAGAGGAGGAGGCAGGACAAACTGAGCAAGGAGACGACGGCATCGTCACTTTCAGATTGACGCGGCAGATCCATGGAGTCCGACGATGGACGCATCATCCACGGAGTGCCATAGAGGTCGGTCACGCCCACGATCCCACGTACGTCAGGACTGTTATTGACGCAAATTGCCAAACTGAGCCATTCAGCCTGTTCGTTTGGCTGTGGCTTGTCGTAAACGATCGTAAATTTTCACACAAAACAGCCAGCAGTACTTCTTCACAAACCAGCAACGAAACGAACCAGCCAACCGAACAGGCTGATTGTTTGCTTCTAGCTCTATCCGTGGAAGAAGGGTACGCGTGTCAGTGCTTCACGGTTTGACCATATTTCTACTAAATGAGATTCACTTTTATAATTTTAAATTAATTTATTATAAAAATGTATTTCGTAATTAATCTAATTATGTTTATTTGATATTATAAATATTTATATTTTTTAACTATAATTGGTTAAACTTGAAGTATTAAACCGTGACACTGTTCTATAATTACATTCTTACCAAAGCAAGGACGCTGGTATGTTTGGCAGTTTGCACTTAATTTGTTTGATGAAATACCAGTTAGAACACTTTGTTTAGACATCTGTCTCATCCGAGCCGATGTGCCACGTCACTCTCTTTGGTGTGTTCGTCTCCTCGGTCCTCGCAGCCACGCAGCCCTGGTTTGCCACCCGCTCGTTGTCTTCGTCCCAGGCGCGGGCCTCGCTGGTGAAAGGTTCTAATATGGCTAGAGGGAGGGTGAATAGCCTATTTAAAAATCTACAAATCAATTAGAATAATTTGATTAGTATGATAAATAGCGTAATGCAAACTTGCTCTAGCTCTATAAGGGTTGTAAGTCACCTATCCAACAATTCTAAGTGCAATGATTACTTAGGCACACAAACTTGCTATGTAATTACTCACTAAGAGCTCTCAACCTTGCTACTCTAAAGAGCTCAACTAGATGAATATAAATAATAAAGCAAGCTCTCAATTCTAATTACACTAAAGAGCTTGTGTCAACTAGTTTGCAAGAATGTAAATAAGTGAGTAAGGTGATTATACCGACATGTAGGGGATGAACCAATCACAAGATGAATATATAGCCAATCACCGGGAGAATGCCAAAGACAAGAGACAATCGATTTTCTCCCGAGGTTCACGTGTTTGCCAACACGCTACGTCCCCGTTGTGTCGACCAACACTTGGTGGTTCGACGGCTAAGAGGTGTTTCACAAACCTCGTCCACACGATAGGACACCGCAAGAACCGACCCACAAGTGAGGTAACTCAATGACACGAGCAATTTACTAAAGTTACCTTTCGGCACTCCGCCGGGAAGGTACAACTCCCCTTACAATCATCGAAGGCGGCCACGAACAATCACCAACTCGTGTCGATCCTTCACCGCTGCTCCAACCGTCTAGGTGGTGGCAACCACCAAGAGAAACAAGCGAAATCCGCAGCGCAACACGAATACCAAGTGCCTCTAGATGCAATCACTCAAGCAATACACTTGGATTCTTTCCCAATCTCACAATGATGATGAATCAATGATAGAGATGAGTGGGAGGGCTTTGGCTAAGCTCACAAGGTTGCTATCTCAATGAAAATGTGCAAGAGTTGTCTCTTGAGCCGGCCATGGGGCTATAAATAGAGCCCCCATCAAATAGAGCCGTTGTACCCCTTCACTGGGCAAAACACGCTCTGACCGGACGCTCCGGTCATACCGACCGGATGCTGGCCCTCAGCGTCCGATCGCCCGATGGACGCCACGCGTCACCAGCTTCAAACGCTGTTCGTCAGATTTCAACGGCTACGAAGCTGACTGGACGCTCCGGTCAAAACTGACCGGACGCTGAAGCCCCAGCGTCCGGTCGTTTCCAGTAAGCTCCCCGAGGCATGTTTTTTCGACCGGACGCGTCCGGTCCACCTTGACCGGACGCGTCCGGTCCACCTTGACCGGACGCAGCCAGCGTCTGGTGCTCAACCCTAGCCACTGTGTCGTCTGACAGCTCGATCGGACGTAGCCTTTCAGCGTCCGGTCGCTGAGTGACCCAGCGTCCGGTCAGTAGACCGACGCCAGCATCATTTCGACCAACTCCATTTCAACTCTAACTTCTTCACCCTTGCTTAAATATGCCAACCACCAAGAATTTTGCATCCGGCGCAATAGAAAATAGACATTTCATTTTTCCAAAAGCGCCGAATTCATCTCAACCCTGCAAACACCTTGTGCACATGTGTTAGCATATTTTCACAAATATTTTCAAGGGTGTTAGCACTCCACTAGATCCTAAATGCATATGCAATGAGTTAGAGCATCTAGTGGCACTTTGATAACCGCATTCCGATACGAGTTTCACCCCTCTTAATAGTACGGCTATCTATCCTAAATGTGATCACACTCACTAAGTGTCTTGATCACCAAAACAAAATGGCTCCTTCATTTTATACCTTTGCCTTGAGCCCTTTGTTTTTCTCTTTCTTCTTTTCCAAGTTTAAGCATTTGACCATCACCATGCCATCACCATTGTCATGATCTTCGCCATTGCTTCATCACTTGGAGTAGTGCTACCTATCTCATAATCATCTTGATAAACTAGGTTAGCACTTAGGGTTTCATCAATTAACCAAAACCAAACTAGAGCTTTCAGCTGGCCCAGGCTACTTAGGGGTGGTCCCCTCCTAAATTTTAGTCGTCGTCCCATCAAATATTTGATACATACATAAAGTATTAAATATAGACTAATTACATAGTTTATGGCTAATTTATGAGACACATTTTTTGAGCCTAATTAGTTCATGATTCAACAATGTTTTACTACAGTAAACATGTGCTAATGACGGATTAATTAGGCTTAAAAAATTCATCTCGTGGAGTACTGACGGATTATGTAATTTATTTTTTAATTAGTATCCAAACACCCCATGCAACATCCTCTCAACGCATCTCCTAAATTTTAGTAGCGGGATCAAACACCCCGTTAGGGCACGCCCAACGCAGGCGGTCATGGGTATTAGCCTCACTAAAAGGTACTGAGCCATGTAAATCGAGGCAGCTAAGATTTTTTTATTCCTCAACATAGACACGGGGTGTTCGGCTGGTCAGGTTTTGGCTAGTTTGGGATGATTTTGGATGGTTGAATAGTATTCTGTGAGAGAGAATAAGCTGAAACAAGCGGAAACGAGCCGAGACCCTACCAGCCGAACGCTGTGTATAATTTCTATTGAACGTGGTCCTGCCAAGTGCAGGCTGCTTTTTTATTCCGGACTGAACTGGTCCTAAGACCGTCTTCAATAAGGAGACCTAAACCTAAAATAGATGGTGAGAAATTCAAAATCAGCCTCTAACAGAGTAACTATACGGGAAACCTATTTTGGGTTGCCTGAGAGACACAACTCAAATATGGGTATCCTCTCTCCTGAAAACCTATTTACAGAAAGGATTCTCTTTTGAGTCTTGTTGTTGGAGAAGATGTCGAATATGTATTGAACCTTTTGCCTGTAGCGCTACCCAAAGTACGAATGAGTCTTGTATTTTAGGTGGTGTTGTTGGAGATAACCTAAAAAGGTAATGTTAGAGTGGTGTGCCTCCTTGTCACAGTGCTAGCTCCATCCACTGCCTTCACCTTTTGTCAGCCGAGGAGAACGCAACTTCTGCAAGTATACCCGACACTCTGCGGAGCTATCAAACCCTGTGACTTAGAGGGCTAGATGGGACGTGGCATATGGGGCAGCACGCCCCCGTGGTGCATTGAGGACGACCCGGGCTTCCCAAACGCAACACCGTGGCGTGCTGCCTCAATGCCACCTCGGCAGCAAACTTCCATATCATAGGGAGTTATAGCTTCATACAGTCTCACGTTGTCTTACAGATCTGACAAAAGTTAGAAGCAACAACTAGGTAGCGTGTTGTGGTGGGAGCAGTGGCTCTAGACTGTTGGGACCACATCTGGCTCGTGCGTTTGGCTCCAAATTTTCTTTAGCTGGGACCGGGCAGTGTGCAGACATGGGGACCCCCGAAGAGACAAGACACATGCGGCTTGCATTGAGTGAGGCCTGGTTTAGTTCTCAAAAATTTTCACCCTAAACTATCATATCGAATCTTACGGCACATGCATGGAGTATTAAATATAGACGAAAAAACTAATTGCACAGTTTGGTTGGAAATCGCGAGACGAATATTTTAAGACTAATTAGTCCATGATTAGCCATAAGCGCTACAGTACTGACATGCGCTAATGCTGGATTAATTAGGTTTAATAAATTCGTCTCGCAGTTTCCAAGCGAGCTATGTAATTAGTTTTTTTTATTAGTATCCGAAAACCCCTTCTGACATCTCCGAAACATCCGATGCGACATCCAAAAATTTTCATTTCGCGAACTAAACACCCCTTGAACGATGGTCTTAGGAGGTGTTTGGTTTCTACAGGGGCGCCTAAAATTCCTGTCACATCGAATGTTTGGACACATGCATGGAGTATTAAATATAGACTAATTACGAAATTAATTACATAACTTGTGACTAATTTACGAGACGAATCTTTTAAGCCTAATTAATCCATGATTTGATAACGTGGCGCTACAGTAATATATGTGCTAATGACATATTAATTAGGCTTAAAAAATCGTCTCGCAAATTAGCCTCTATCTATATAATTGGTTTTATAATTAATCTATATTTAATGTTCTTTATTAGTATCTAAACATTCGATATGATATAAATTTTAGGAGCGACTAAAGAACCAAACACCCCCTTAATTTATCGGGCGTATGAGGAGGGTGTCCTTTTTCTAAGGCTAACACTGCTAGGTGCCCGCGTTGTTGCTGCCCTTAGGCAGCTCCAGTGTGCATGCAAAACGAACCGAGGGGAGAGAGAAACGTATGTAAAGTCGATGATTTTTTCTGTTCAGGAAAAAAATATATAATTATAGGATTCGTGTCAGTCAAAGTAAGTTAAGTTTGACTAAGTTTACAATAAATAATATTAGCATTTATGTCTTTAAATAAATATATTATAAAAATATATTCTATAACTAATTTAATAGTACTTATTTTGTATATGAATGTTAGTATTTTTTTTATATAAATTTAGTCAAAGTTTGAACTATTGACTTTTCAAAAAAACGAAAATTACATTCGAGTACTAGAACTACGCGAGAAAATTCCTCACCTCAGCGTTTGTTTTCGGTTCGACGCTTCATTCTAGAATATTAATTTCACGTACGGTCGTACGATGCCATGCACAGGAGAAAAGCAGATGAGCGCTGTGGTCTCCAATTTGTTTACTGTTTTTGTTGAAACAGATTGCAAGAATTAGTGGCCTATGGAATTCTAGAGCTACTAATAGGTGTGATGTTATTCCATTGCTAAATCAAATCCAGGAACTTAGTTGTCAATGCACATATTTTGCTTTTGCTCAGGTAAGCAGGGTGAAAGCTCTAGTTTGGTTTTAGATAATTGATGAAACCTAACACTAATATTTGTCATGAGTTGTGAAATGAGATAGGTTGGTGCAATCCAAGTGGTGGAGCATGGTGATAAAGTCCATAGAGATGGAGATGGACATATATTAAAGATAATCAAGCTCAACTTAGAAAAGAAGAAAGAGAAAAACAAAAACCGAGATGATCAAGGCGAAGGTATATGATAGGTTTTATCCAGTGACTTAGGATCAATAGCCGTACTATAAAGAGAGGAAATCTTTGGCTAAACGATTTATCGAGTGCCACTAGGTGACATGACTTTTGCATATGCATTTAGGAACCTAGTGTGCTAACCTTGACCCTTGTAAAATATTAAAAAATACTAACACACGTGCACACAAGTTTTACACTTTGCGGTTAGCAAGTTGGAAGCAAGGGTGAAGCGGTTGTGGACTTAGAAAAAAAGAGAAGAATGTCCATGACTGGACGCTGGCCATGGAGTGACGGAACTCACCCTAGGCACGTTCGGTCATTTATAAGCAGCACGGCATAGCTAGCCAAGAGGGCCGAGGAGCGACCGGACGCTGCCACCTGTGTGTCCGGTCACTTATTGAGGGCTGGCGATCGAGCGCGATCGGACACGCAGGCTCTGAGTCAGGTGCAGTGCATGGACCGAACGAACATGCGCATTAGGTCACCTCTAACCTGACACATCTGGTCAATAGAAAATGGCTCTAGAACCTGGAAATGATCTGACGCCGTGTAGTTCTGAGTTCGGTCGTTCGAGCTGCGAGTTCAGTCATCACTTAACTAATCACGCGCTCGAGATTTGCCATTGGAAATGAACGGTGCTCGTTTAAATGTGGGACACGTGACGCAGGATCCGTGACCGGACACTGGTGCGGGCGTGTCCAGTTAGTATGCAGGACGTCCCTCTTTGGCTCCAACGGTTCTTTTTGTTTGGGGACGTCTATAAATAGTGTTTGGCTGGTTTCAAGTTATTTCTCTTGGCACTTTGACATACTTGACATCCTTGTGAGCCTAAGCAAACACCTCACACTCATCTCTATCATTGATTCATCATCATAGTGAGATTGGGAGTGATTCCTAGTGCATTTGCTTGAGTGGTTGCATCTAGTGGCACTTGGGGATCGTTGTGGCTGCGGATTTCTTGTTTTTCTTGGTGGTTGCCTCCACCTAGACAGCTTGGAGCAGCGGAGGAGCTTCGGCTTGAGTTAGTGATTGTTCGTGGTCGGCTCCGGTGATTGTGAGGGGTCTTGCACCTTCCCCGGTGGAGAGCCGTAAGGTAGCTCTAGTAAATTGCTCGTGTCATTGAGTTAACTCACTTGAGGGTAGGTTCTTGCAGTGTCCAAGTGTGTGGACGAGGTTCGTGCAACACTTCTTAGCCGCCGAGCAACCAAGTGTTGATCGACACAATGGGGTCTAGCGTGTCGGCAAGGACGTGAACCTCGAGAGAAAAATTGGATGTTTCTTGCACCTTGGTATTCTCCCTATGATTGAATTGATATTCATCTTGTGATTGGTTCACTCCTCTACACGACGGTATAATCACCCTACTCGCTCTTTTACATTCTCGCAATTTAGTTGTAGCAAGCTCTTTAGTGTAGCTAGAATTGAGAGCTTGCCTTGTAGCTTAAGTTCATCTAGTGAAGCTCTTTAGTGTAGCAACTTTGAGAGCTTATTGATATTTTCTTAGCGTCACTACTAAGTACAGAGTTTGAAATCTGTCCCCAGCAACGACGCCAGAAATGCTTGTTGGTATTTATTAACTTGTCACTTGTTTTAAGTAGCCACCTATTGCTTACCTACATCTCCTAGCATTACTTTACTAGGTTGTCATCCTTAGTGATGATATCAGAGATGCTTGTTGGTATTACCTACCATTACTACTAGAATAATACTAAGCAGTTCTTTATTAATTTATGTGACTAGGAAGAATAAATATGAATATATATATATATATGAAAAAAATCTGCAGGCGCACAGATAATTATACCATTGTAGTACTTCACCCTAGAGTATTTCAGATATCCTTATTTATATTTTTACCATAGGAAAAGTCTAGCATGGACATGTATTGATAACTTATACTATTGATGGAGAAGTAAAGCATAACCAATATTCTACTCATAACAGGGGTAAGTCATATGATAAGTATTGATCAATGATAAAAAAAACTCAGAGTACTCCTTTCTATGGCATTAGCATGTTCAGGTATAATATTAGAAGAATAATTTCTAAGTTATTTTTAATTATAAGTCAAAGCATACATTGATTAGTGCAATTATAGCTAGTAGTCATTGCTAAGATCATCTTCATATCTACACATAAGGGATATTACTAAGGAAGATTAAAAACAGAGCTTGTTCTTCCTTCGTAACCGGCCCCTACGTGCGCCTATATTCGGGGAGTGGACCACAAAGGACTCAACGGGAGTATAACATACCCGATCTACCATATGACCCAGAATATAGAGTGTATCCGTAGGTAAACAACGTATAAGCACCACGCTTACACAATGTCGACCACTCAGTCATGGTACCTTAGAGTGAGCACTATACGAACTTATGCATGAACATGATAATAATCTAACTATACTAAGCATATAATCAAAGTAGACGATGAACATTATAACGAAGAACATGAATAAGATGAATACTAATATTGTCATAACAATTGTAACTAGCATATAAAAGTAATGGAGGTACAAAAGAGAGGGGGTACAAAGATTATACCAAACCACGCTCTTGACACGATCGAGAATCCAAGCGAAGCCTACTTGCCTCCCTCTAGACCTAGCCTAACTAGCTATGCCCTAAAATATGGTGGAGCTTTGATGATAATTAGGGTTTCTGTCTTTTCAAATGACTTGATGATCGGGGTTATGCCTGTGAGGGTGGTAGGAGCTGATATATATATAGACCGGAGCGTCTAATGTGAGCCCTTAAATCAAACCGACTTAAAGAACGGCGTAGATGCAACCTAGGAGGTGGTAGAGAACCAATATTCGAAGGAGGGGCTGACATGTGGGCATAGGGGGTCAGGCAGCGTGCAGGTGGCAGTCTCTGCCTCTCTGCCTCGACGCGGAGTCCCCTCGAGTTTTCTTGTGTTCGTTTCGCTGCGGATAAGCGTGATTAAATCTGATATTTAGGTCCACCTTGAAGGTTTTCTGAATAAACCATGTAGAAAATACAGATTCACTAAAACTCGTGAAATTTGTTAGTTTCAACCCCTAGACCTTTGTTGGTGGTTATATTTATGCCCCTATGCATGTTATATTGACGGTTTATAATGGTTGTTAACTACTGTCAACAGAGCTCTTAGTGAGTAGCGACGTAGTCAATTATGGGCCAAGTGATCGTAGTAATTAGAATTGTCGGAATGGTGGCTTGTAACCCCTGTGAAGCTAAAGCAAAATTACATCACGCTATCTGTCATACTAATCAAATTGCTCTAGTGATCTTATAGTTTTCTAAATAGGCTATTCACCTCCTCCGGCCATATTAGGACCTTTAAGAGGAAAGCAAACATGGCTGCGCACTATACAGTTAAGTTTGCTTTTGTCTCAAATTCTGAATGTATGTTGTTGCATGATATTCCAGACTTTTTATCTCTGCGTATTCAGCGGGACTCTCACGCTGAGAAATGAAGTAATAAAAATTTTCTTTGTTCTTAAATTTTTTTGTTTACTGTTTGATATGGGTCCTACGAAGAGAAAAAGGGGCCGCACACTAGAGCTGCGCTGCTTCCCTTGCAAACTATTTCAAAGGCTGCATGCGTGGCCTGACAAATGCAGTTTGGTTCGCCATCACGCTAGAGCTGCTCTAATTGAAAGTCAGCCACATATTACGAGCATCAAGCCTGCCTTCTAATTGGTCGGCTTTCTCTGCTTACTCTACATGGTTATCCATGCCTCCACTAGCACGTGCCTAAGGCATCTGTGCTTAAAAACGCGTGCAAGCCTCTACGCGATGCTATTTTGTGACGACCTCTCGAAGAAGAAAAAGAAATCAAATGAGATTGCGATTATTAAGATAACCCCCTGTCATTCATCATAGTTTGTTGCGTTAGCGAGCTCGAGCTTGCTTGTGTAGCGCGTGAGGTACTTAAAAAAAATAGGACATATATGTTTATAATATTTATACTACATTAAATCTAGAAAGTCACGCTCACTATTATGCAACTATACATGATTGATACACATCAAGTTAATCAAAAGTATCAACCATGCAACATAGTTAGTTCATCCATAATCCATACAGTTCCGATATACTTACTAATTGCTTGTCACCACATACTTAGGAAAGTCTATAAATTCAATATGAGCATCATCATCTTCTTTCTAGAAAATAATCCTTAAATCAACATTTAAGTACCACAATAATTATAAAATCAAAATTCATATGAAACAACTGAAAATAAAGATTACATACCAATAGAATAGGTTGACATTTCTAGGTCAGTATCATCATCTTTTGGATTCATGGTCGTGAGCTGATAGGCCTCAGCTCGTTTCAACTCGTGAGTGGCTCGAGCTGGCTCATTAAAACAACGAGCTAGATTTCTAGCTTAGCTCGTAAAAAAAGTTAAAACGAGCCGAGCTGAACCGGCCACGAGTCAAAATGAGTTAGCGAGCCATGAGTATTTTATCCAGATCTAAGTGCTGGGCACAGCAATATCTACCGAATGAAAGATCTACCGCAGTGAAGGAGTTTATCTCTTCAGCATATAATTTTTATTTTGTCGTGCGTTCCTATACCTCCCGGCCGATACTATCTGGTGCCATCACCCCTAAGGCTCCGTGGCTGTCCAATCCCTGCACCCCAAACTTCCACCGTGGCTCTCCAATCTTCTCAGTCCTTCACCTCTAAGGCTCTAAGGCTCGTCCATGAGCTCCACGCTTACTCTCTCTCTCTCCTACAATATATTAAAATATTTCTTGCTCTTACGTAAATGAAAAGTGCACTTTACTGTTTTATGTATTTATAGTCTACTAGGTAGCGTGCCCATGCGTTGCTACGGTACAACTAAACTTTTGTACTAAAAATACACGGATCACACGATAAAATAACAATACTGTAAAATTAAATACGCACGTTAATCCAAAAGACAGTTCATGAAATTAACAGTCACGCACAGCACGGCGTCGTAGACTCACAAACTGTATAGACCTTTCCACACGACATGGGGGCTATTGGCGTTCACATTGCCTCAGTCATTGCGTTGCGGGTCAGCTCCGCCGCGCGCGTGTCGCCGTCTCCGTCACCTCCATGACACATCAACTAGCGCCGCCAGCCGCCGCGCCTCAACCATGCGCGCCGCACGCCGCCTTCTTTGCCCGCTGCGTAGGCCACACCTCGCCTAGCTACGGGATGCCACAATGTCGACACCCTAGCCTCGCGCACGGGTTAGGACCACGCCGGTAGCGATGGCGGCCCTGCACTTCTTGCTTTACGGTGAGACATGGATTTCCTTCCTCAGTTATAGCCTCTTCCATGTTAGGATTCTATGGAACTTCTTCGGATTCAATAGGACTAACACAACCAGATTCTTCACCTAACAGGAACTTCGCTCAGTCATTCATATAGGAAGAACATATGTATGATAAAGAGATAAAATACACATGCTGAAGATTGTACTTGTTATGGGTCTCAAGTACATCTCTTTGTGCTTCAGAATTGTCAAGGCTATAATTGTATATTCAAATCCAGATTAGTGAAGTCTATCATACTGAACACACACATGCATTCTACAATGCTTATGAAATCTGATAGCATGTAAATCTGGTTGAGCTGTGGCAAAATAAAGAAAATGAACTAATATTACTTGTTCAGTTGTACATCTAGCAAGCAAATTGAAGAATTTTATTGTGCCCATTTAACGGTCCATAACCGCTTAAGTTCAGTTAGCTGATATGGTCTTCCTAAAATGCAGGCTCATCCATCTCCATGGACCATGGTTAATGTTATTACAATCACAGTAAAATCTCTTTCTATAAAGTAGTAAAGGATATTAGCATGGACATATCTTGTTCCAAATATCTTGTGGATCTAACTGTACATCTGATGGATGCACTCGTAAAATGACCAAGGTCAGCAACATTGCTTCACTTCCTGAAAAGTGGAAAGTAGACCTGGTGATTAAATCCTAAATGGCAAACATTTTATAAAAAAAAACAGGAAGGGAAAGGTAAACATGATACATCACTCCAATGTCATAGAAAGAAGGATCCCTCCTAAAGCAATCCATCCATCTTTACCTGTCTTTTTAAAGAACTTAACCATATAATATGGAGGCAAAGCTTGATATATATTTGGGTTCCAATGAAGAATGTTGTACAAACCAATTCCTCCAATGGAAAGCAACCAGATGATTACAATTGGTGCAAACATGAATGCAGTTCTTAGTACCCTGGTGTTTGCAAGGCAAATAGACCAACCAACACAATGCACGAAAGGAGAACTACAGAACCTGGATAGGACACAAATTGCATATGAAGCACAACAGGATCAACTTGTGAAGTAAATAAATTGGTTGGTGATTGTAAAAAGTATGCCAGAGAATCTCTAAATGATAAAAGGTAATCTTCATAAAAGACACAGAAATACAGAAAAAAAAATCATGGTCAAATGACAGAAGGTGGATGTATCCAGAAGCAAAAAAAGGAAAAAAAAAAACAGGGATCCAGAAGCGAAATTGCACTATAAAAGCAACAAGTGAGTCAAGACAGAAACAAGGGGTGCATGCAATAGAGCCAACAAGAATATGATATAATCCACGGATAGCAAGCACAATACTTTTAAAAATAATGAGTACTGTGAGATAGTAATGTCCAATTTCTTAGTACAACAATCAAAATCATCAATATTTATTCAAAGCACTGGAAGAAATTCCAAACAAAGAGCATAAACCCCAAGTGAACCCTTCTTTTCCAAAAGGGAATATCAAATGTATGCTAAAAGTGGCTTATAGACCTGCAATGTCTAGCAACTTGAATTACACACCTTCACAATCGTTCACATGGGATTCACACATTCTTTGATCCATAAAAAATATTTAACTTCATATATGTTGTATGAGAGATGGAACCATCCTAAATAGGAAGTACAGTACTTGAGTGTCGTAGACATACCTGTCAAAAAGACCAAGTCTGATGATAACATCCACAAGATTCGAATTAGCCTTCCCCACAAGTTGAAAGAGTTTTTTTTTCTTTGCATGGTGAAGTTGCCAGTTTTTTCCATGACACCATTAATTTCAGTGAATTCCTCAACCATATCATCAACCTATCAAATTAGTATTTTTGGAGTTCAGAACTTCTAGACAAAGCTTTGATGATACTGTCACAACACATAAGTTCATTAACTTCGCAGAATTTTAGTACCTGTCGAATATAATGATCAAGGGCGATACTTTGACCAAGAACGCTTGAAATTATGCAAATCCCATCCGTGTCCAAACTTTTAAGAACTATATAATCAAGACCTCCTTTCATCCATGTTGTCAAGGATGGTTTCTCAACCACTGCATAATCTGTTCATGCAAAATAGATGGCACTGCATCTTTACAAAGAGTCAAACAACGAAATTCCAAGGGGCATATGCCAAAGCATCACAGTGACCAAAAAGCAGTGGCAACTTATTTCTGCTAAACAAAAATGCACACAACGCACAGCTTAGGCATGCAATGATTCTCTTTAAGTTGAGTTCTATCACAGTTACCAAATAGGATCTTGAATATAAAAGAAGGCAATTATACTGTTTTATGTCCATGCAAATGTTATCAAGGAACACAAAAATGGAGGCAAGTAAAAAGCAGTAGCAGTGAGCAAACTGGGCATACCATCTTTTCTCGTCTCTGGAAGCCATCCTGAAGCATGCTTCCTAATTATATCAAGATAGTACTCAGCTTCATGATCAGCAATGCTGAAAAGCACAGCAGAACCATACTGGAAAATAATCTCAGGTGGGAACTCGGAGTACCGAAGCGTAATGTAGTTAAGCGAACAGGTCGGTGGAGGTACAATAACATTCCCGTGCTCCCCTTGCATGCTCTTCAGATCAATGCTGCCATGGCGAGGA